>NC_136808.1:44362835-44627835 GCF_951216825.1 Electrona antarctica | reverse complement strand
TGTGTACAAAGTTTGGCATCGACCGGGTTAACGGTGCCGGAGATTAGCTGGTAACGGACGGACGGAAGGAAGGACGGACACACACACACACGGACGGACGGAGTGCAAAACATACTCTCTCCCCATGCCTTCGGCCTGGTGGAGACAATAAATTGTTCATCTGAGCTAAAGTATCACATTACAATTATTTGGTGTCCTGTTAGTTTCATTCTTAATATTGACTGTAGCTGAGCACAGTCGATCTATTTGGTCTTCATCAGGTCATGATGACCTGATGAAGACCAAATAGATCGAAACGTTGTCAGAATTCTCAATAAAGAACGTCTTTCTTGTACCTGTGGTGTGCGGGCTCCATCCAATATCTACTGAAGTTTCTTTAGCCCAGCACCCAGCCTGTCGATGTGCGTATTCTATGTCTGCTCAAAGTGGAATAGGATGACATGCTTGGAGCATATAAGTGGGATGGTGTGACTTAACATTATGACATTTAGTTGTTATTAGAATCTTGGCTGTGCTACTGCTGAATGAGAGTGAAACAGGCTGGCTCACGAGGCTAGTTCTGATGTGACCATGGCAGTATGCATCCCACCATTAACCATCCTGCCTTATTCCAGGTTCTTCTGATCCACCCTCAGAGCCCCAGGAGTCTCCGACCAGATTCCCACCCAAACAGCCAAAGTTAAAGGTCAAAGAATCCCCCACAAGAACACATGATGGGAAAAGCAATAATGGTATGTAAAGGAGAAAGAAAAATCAGACTGCATAGGTTTTAATGCCTGTACACTTGCTATTTGAGGACAACTGTAATTTTACATCTAGTGGGTTTGACACTCAATTACATCTATGAAATATAATATTTTTAGGTTTTTTGATTGATTGATTGAAATATTTATTAACAGTTTGCAGAATTACAGTACATTTCAAGCACAAACTCAATAATGTTAACTGTGAGTGGACGACCCAATTAAGCATTACACTTGTTTACAAGAGGGTCCACCATGTTCAATTCATCAAAACATTTAGAGACGTACAAATAGACACTTCTATATAGACAAAGAACAGAACAGGAATTCATCATAATGGAGGTAAAAAGGGAAAAGAAACATATACAGTGAGGGAAAAGGGGGGGGGGGGGGGGGATTCAGATTTTACGGGGGCCAATTTCGAATTGCAGCCATCCGTAGGTGCCCTTTGAGAGCGGTTTTGAAGGAGTCAAGGGATTCGCATGTCTTAATGACTGTTGGTAGGGCGTTCCACATTTTGGTGGCATAGGAGCGAAAATAATTGTCATGGCTCTTGAACCATTAGCCATCCTACTCAGTTTCTATAAGCTCTAACTCCAGAACATTCGAGGTCACACAATCTCATTGTCCACACTCCCAATTCCCCACTGAGCTATAATACACCAAACCCTTTTCTAAATCTAGTTGCACATGTATGTCAAATTTGTCAGTGTTTAACGTCTATTGCTTACTAGTAGTTTTTGTTGTCTATTATTCACTGATTTTTGTTTTCTATTTTTATTTATACCTATACTTTATACTTTGCTTATTATGGGTTTTATTTGACATTTTTTGTGATTTCACTATAATTTAATGGCATTGGCTTGTGAAGACCTGTGATTTTGTGCTATACAGATTAAGGTTGAGTTTAATTGAGCTGAAAATCTTAATCCTTGGGTCTTGCCTAAACCACTTTTTGTTTTACGATATGCCTAAATTTAACAATCTCTAATGCCTTAACACAGCCATAACATTATACTCTAGTCTAGCATAACAGTTTTTGCCTTCTTTTTTTTTTTAGATTTGTTTTTGGGGCTTATGCCTTTATTGATAGGGAACAGTAGTCAGACAGGAAAGGGGGAGAGAGATGGGGAGTGACATGCGGCAAAGGATGTGTGTCACTCCATGTGTATGTAAATAATATTTACATATCTTCAAGCTTTCTTTCTTTCTTTCTTTCTTTCTTTCTTTTTATTTGTTTCACACCATACAATAAAACATCACAATAAAACAATAAAAGTAAAGATACAAAATATATATATATGTCAATAGATAATAGGTAAGTGTGTTCGAAAAGGAGCAGGTAGAAGCGAATGCTTATAAATTCCTACCCCTTCATAACGTTTTTATATTGTCATAAAAGTCTTGTGAAAAAATTACACATACTGTAGTGTACATTAATACTAAGAACGTGCCATTCGATACGTTGACCTTGTATTTCAGCAAATTTCAGTACTTTTGAAAGATTTATTGAAATTATTTGAATATTATGGGAATGTAATTACCTATAACATGATCTGTTGTCTGCATGTTGTCACACACAGGGGAAGATGCCTCTGTCCCCAGTGATGGTACTGAACCAGGGTTATTCATAGGGATCATTTCTGGCGGTATACTGTTGATCCTAGTCATCATAGTTCTGTTGTTTATGTTGTGGAAGTGCCACCAGCGTCGCAGTGTTCCTGACGTCCAACAGTCTGCCTCCATGTCCCTCAACACATTGGCTGGGCCAAAGCGGGACAGTGTCACCAGTGACAATAACGGTTCGGACCGCAGTGACGTTGTCTTCCCACTCCGGGCATCTGACAGCATGTTCTGTCGTCATTACGAACCTGTGAACAGTGACTATGGGCCCCCTGTCTACATAGTTCAGGAGATACCAACACAGAGTCCTACAAACATCTACTACAAGGTTTAATGATGCTGTTTCCAGTGTCATGGTCTTTATAGTCACAATGTTCTCGTTGTTAAATATATCTTCGCACCAGCCTACAATACAAACTATTAATTGTGAAGTTTCATGTCAGATATTTGCATGATACACATGACATCCACACGATTCAGGTAAAAAGTAAAGTCGCCCTTTAATTAAGGTTTCTATTTATTTACTTTGTGAGAGTGAGTGACTTCACTGACTTACTGACTGATAAGTCAGTAAGTCAGTCAGATTTTATTTATGAAAGAAGCTGCTATATGGCATCTCACTTACAATTTTGTACAGAGAATATGTTTTCTTTTTATAAATGTATCCTTTAAAGTTATTTCTCTATGAGAGAGAAGGGTTCTCTATTACAGTGGTTCCCAAACTTTTTAGCTCGAGACCCAAAAGAGAAATTAAACGTTTGCCCAACGGGGACCCAAACTATGAGAATATGTTTCATGCTTCTTCATCCACATCATGTTTGTCAGCTTCATGAGCTGTCTCGACCACTGCTGTTTCAAGTTACAAGAAATGCTTGACTTGGTCTAACTTCTTACATGATATTGAGGAGAAAATACATTTTAAACACATTTAAAAGTATCAACTCAAATTATTTTGATTAAAATTAGTTTTCTTTTGGTTTGTAGTGAACAGACACTCTCAAATCAACTCTTCTTCCTGTGTCATCCTGTCATAACAAACAGGAGGAGCATATGTTTTGATAGGCTGCTTATTATTACAGATTCAGGTGATATATCCTATCTGTAGTTACCTCGTACGTACGTGTGTGTAATCCACGTAACTCGAGAACCGTTCGCCCCACCGACTTCAAATTCGACAAATGCGTTCCACACCACCACAGGGAGTGCAGTGCCCTGTGTCGAGTCGGTCGTACCCAAGGTTGTCCAGAACCGCCCCAAAAAGGCCTCTGCCCGGGCTCTGGACAGGGCCCCTGCATGCCCAGTGTCCATATATGGAGCTGGCCTGTTCTGACATCATTCTGACGTCTGCACTCTGCATAGACTCCATATTTGGGCATGCCTGACAAAGAACTTCATATATGGGCATAAAAGGGACACAGACATAATATCTGGGTGGGGCATCCATTTCCAACTTGCATCGTTCCAAGTAGGCCAGTGCCCAACGGGCACCGCTGTAGAGGCTCCAATGGGCACCGCTCTAGGCTTATCTATAAATGCACCACGTTTCTGTCTGTCTGTCTGTCTGTCTGTCTGTCTGTCTGTCTGTCTGTGTGTACGATTGTAATCCACGTAACTCGAGAACGCCCCACCGACAAATTCGACACATGCGTTCCACACCCCCACAGGGAGTGCTGTGTCCGGTGTCGGTTGTTCAGAACCGCCACAAAAGGCCTCTCTCTGCCTGGGCTCTGGACAGGGCCCCTATAACCACTACCCAGGGTCCAACTCCATATATGGGGCTGGCCTGTTCTGACATCACAACACTCCATATTTGGGCATGCCTGACATCACAACACTCCATATTTCGGCATGCCTGACACAGAACTCCAAAAGGGACACAGAGAGACAGATAAAGAAATCTCCATATATGGGCATAAAAGGGACACAGACAGATGGGTGGAATGGGTACTCTGACACGGGCACAACGGGTATTGCATAGTCGGGTGGGGCATGGATCTACAACTTAAGTTCCATCGTTACCGACTCAGTGCTCTACAGCCATGAGGCACCGGTCTAGTCTTGTCAAATTGTACTAGTACCAGACTACACTCAATTGTGTTTAATTCTACAACCAATCAGAAATTCTTGATCACTTTGTGCAATCTATAAAATAGCTGTGAGCATAACAAATTTGATTGACTGTGACTCTGAATACATTAAAGAACTAATTCATTGCACGTGTTTTTCCACTCCCATGCTTGAAGTCCATACTCACTCTTGTGAGATGTTTTTGTGCTGTGTGAAGCTTCACAGTTGAATGGACCATGGTAAGGCGAGGTGAGTTCAGTTGACCTTTAGGTCATAGATAGACAATGGCAGCCCAGGCTTCTATAGGAAGAACAAAACAGAACCCCCAGGCTCCTGGCCGCGACCCCGTTTTTCCTACCCAGTTTTGCACCAGTGAGGGGTGGGAGGGGATCGGCAGGGGGACGGGCAAGGTGACGGCCCTAGTTACAGTTAGATGAGTCGTGAAAACTCCTGCATTTGATGATCCATTTATTCCATTAGATTAGACCATAGCATAGACCATTTTTATAATTTTATCCATTTTTATGATTTTATATGCTACTGGCTAATGGCTATATTATTTTACTTATATTGACCAATTTAGTAGGCTAGCCTATATGTAAGGTAGTAGGCCTAGTAGTTGTGAATAGCAAACTGGACATTTGGACTGAATGTTTCCTTTATCCTCGTGTTGGGCTTCTGTTTTCGCCGAAGTTTTTATTTGTGTTGTTTCATAAGCGCAGCTCTGTTGTGCTTCACGTTCCACACAGCCGTCTGCCCTCAGTGCCTTGACTTCTGTGTGTGTGTGTGTGTGTGTGTGTGTGTGTGTGTGTGTGTGTGTGTGTGTGTGTGTGTGTGTGTGTGCTGACTGCTGCGCCCGGTGTGGGCTAGCCCCTCCCACCCCTCACTGGTGTGAAACTGGGTAGGAAAAACGGGGTCGCCTCCTGAGGCCCCTGTTGTGGGAGGAGCCTCGCCATGGTAGGACATATAGAGAAATGGGGCAGAAGTAGAGTAGTAGCATCACCAAGGGGATGTTCTGTACTATTTTGCGTCCATGGGCTTGACTGCATGTCTCAACCAGCTCCCTAAAATAGTCTTTAAACTTTAAAGTACCACACTTTCTCAGGTGTTGCCTTTTCAGTTGTGTTTTACAGTCCACACACAGAAAACAAGACTTGTTCATATAAAAGCCTAATTCTCGCATAGCATATTCTTTCATAATATGTTTTCTATGAGGAACAAAGTGCCACAAATATGCAATATTGATTCATTTTCCTAAACCAAACTGATTTCACGCTTTCAACATAATTGAGAGTGAGGCTGTGAGGGGGTGAGGTCTCATAAGGACATGCAGCTATAAGCTGCCTGTGACCCCATGGGAAGATGTGTGGTCTACAACCTCCCTTGTACACCCACCCCCCACCACACTTCCAGAGGAACTAGCTTTGTGTGGGGGGTTGGGTTGAGTTACAATACAAAAGTGAGCTTTCCCACTCAACAGTGAGTGCTGTCCAAGAAGAAAGACCCTAAGAACTGGAGTGGATATTGCTGTCAATAAACGCATGACATGAACCCTATAGCATCCTGAAAATAATCCTTAAAAATATCAGATCTACAAGCTCACATTGTGGAATTGTACTAATTGTAATTTTAAAGAGATTTAGGGGGGAAAGGAGGGGTCCAAGTACAGACCCCTTGGGGACCCCGGTCAACAAAGTTTAAGTGTTTAAACTAGATTGTGTTGTGTTCTCTTATCATTGTTCAAATGCATCAATGACTGGCAAAAGAGCAGCAGTGTAAATCACCAACCTACTACATTTAAGTAGTAGGTTGGTGCCACCACCTTTGTCTGAAGGCATCCTAGCAAATACATTTCAAAGACCAGTTTTTTATTATCCGAATACAAATACAATTATTCTCAATATTATATAAATAAATTACATTATTATATTACTTGCTTGCTTAGTTTACTTACTTACTAACCACAGTAAGTCAATGCTTGATTTCCTCCTCTCAGAAGATTGAGATTTTCTTTTACATTTTTCAGTGGCTTTAAGTGTTTCCTTTTTCAGTTGTAAAGCTGATATCCTACTATACTTAGTTTGATAGTACCCTCTGCTGGCCAGCAAACATACTGTATCTCACTTATGAACAGTTGGTATAGCATTCAACAGATTCCAGCAGATGATCTGCATCTCATCACAATTATAATTTATGGTTTAACAAACAAGCAGCAAATTGTTTTTTTCTTATGGACATAGGGCAATTTTAAATTCATTGTTTTTGTACAACATACAGTAAAATACTGTTAATGTTAATTTATCTGTTTGTTACTCTGAGATTGTGGTTTTATTTGTACACCGTTAAAGTGACACTGAGGATTTTAGACTCGAGTGCACACACCTGTAGTACCTTTCAACACATCATTATGCATTATTGAAAACCATGGAAAACTGTGTCAAAGATTATGTCCCTTTACACAGATAAGGTCAAAACTGATGTTGAGTGTATCTCTAAAATTATTGAATGAGTTTTATTTATTTTATTCTCTTTGTTCATCTATCTTAGTTGTAATGAACATGAATTCAACTTCATACGCTGATTAACAAGTACAAATGAGCCCGGACTTGGATTTTTGGAAGTTAAAATCAGTGTTGTCACCTGACCAATGTGGTAAAATGGATGCGTGGGTGCAGTTGTGAGAGGGAGACAAACAGAGGAAACTGACGTTTTGTGAAGTTAAATTGAGTCAGCATTATATTGATGATTAAAGCACCACTGTACTGTCTCCTTTTCAGCAGGATACAATTAGTTGGCACAAAAGCGGTCATTTATTCAGGGATTAATTTAACCGCTTAAACTTGTAGATCTTTTTAACCTTTTATTTTTTTTTTAAATGTGAAGATTTTATGATCATGCACAAATCATGGCCAGAGTGAAAGTGATTAACTCTAACAGTGTATGTACAATATCTAACCGTGACTATATTTATAAATGGATACATTTACATTGATGATTGGTACATTGCTGTTTCAACAATGAGTTTGGATTTGTATTAAATGTCCAATGTGCATACTGGACAGTATTTCAGATTGATCATTTTATGGGCTCATCTCTCAGCATAAAAATATCACTGCTGTCATTAGTACCATATGGAAATCACATGTGGTGTTTCATTTTCTTATTCCACCATCTATATGTGCCCAATTTCAGACCCACTGGATGAAGATATTGTAATAATGTGAAAATGGCATGAAATGAGCTTCATTATATCAAATGATCTTTAATTAAAACCCTACAGCTGATATTGTTACTTACCTTGAACAAAGTAGTGACACATGCAATAAACCCAAAAGAGCATGTCTGAATTCTCCTCCCAAACATGATCTGAGGCATATTCTCCAGTTGGAATATTTACCGTAATCTAAAATGACACAAAAAAGTGTTCCCATTTATTTTGTAGATACTGTATACATTTCAATAACTGGCAAGCAATGCACATGTGAACAGTAATCAGTGACAGTGGAGAGCCTCATTTATTTTGCAATGGAGTTTCATATACTGTATATGCACATGCATTTCAATGAATATACATTTAGTTATCCATATTCCAATGTGAAATATTTCAGTCATTGTAACTTTTCAATCATTTTAAATAAACTACATTTTCTGATGAAGCAATGACACCACAGGCTTTAGAACAGGTTTGGGTTGAGAATTAATGTTACAGTACTCCTGCGACCACTGGTTAATATCACATCATGCATTTTGAAGATATCATCTACATTGCTTTCACCCCACAATCACTTTGCTTTGAATTATTGCGGTTTCTCACACATATCAACGAAATATAGATGAATTATATAATTACGTACATTTAATTGCTGCATAAAAGCACTTTGGATCTGAAATGTTTATATGTCATAACAACATTCTTTCTCACAAACACATTGCAGTGCAGTTATTCATAGTTAAAAAATGTCAGCTGAATTAGGCCTACTGAAAACAACATTAAAATGAACAATGACAAAGTTAGGGAAATGGTTTGGAATTAAATGTCAACTTTGGTTTTAGATTGTATCTTTAAGTATAGCTTTAATGTTTTACACTATGCAAAGTGTTTAACAGTAGTGTAAAGTAACTAAGTACATTTAAGTACTGCACTTAAGTACAATTTTGAGGTATTTGTGCTTTACTTGTACTTCCATTTTCCAATACTTTTATTTCTACTCCACTACATCTCAGAGACAATTATTGTACATTTACTCCACTACAATAATTTGAAAACTTTAGTTACTAGTTACTTTGTAGATTTTGATTATTATTATAGAACATACAATAACCGCTTAACCTAAATACATTTCAGCCATTTGAACATAGCCAATCGGATCTACAAGCTCACAATGTGTCGCATCATGACACCTTGTGAGCTATTAGATCTGCTATTTTCAAAATAGTTTTTATACATTTGAAAACTTGCAATGAGACATCCTGCACAATGAGTACTTTTACTTTTGTACTTTAAGTACATTTCAATCTGAGAACCCATGGTCAAAAATAAAGGAAAAACAGCACCCTCTTTTCCTTGAATTTGACAGTCTGTCTCGAGAGACTAAGCACATTTTGATGCCAATACTTTTGTACTTTCACTCAATAATTTAATGTAAGTAAAGTTTTTTAAGTGAAAAAAATGTAGTACTTTTTCCACCACGGGTGTTCAATACTTTAAGGATATGCATTACTTAAATTAAATCTAAACATCTCTGTACTAAGAGAGTTTATTTAGGCTAAGAGTTTTTAGCCTAAATGTGCTAAAAACTACACCTGAAAAACAACAGGTTATTTCATAACCATTATTTGTGTTATGCCTGCCAAATACCTGTAGGATACAAATGTGTGTGTGTGTGTGTGTGTGTGTGTGTGTGTATATTAAATATATATATAATTATTTTACACACACACACACACACACACACACACACACAGCAGTGATCCTTTTCCCCCTCTTCTATGGATATTCTGGTCATGGATTGGCTCTCTGGGCTGTGCGCTGTGCCTGGCAGACAGACAGGCAGCAGAGGGGTCGGATCGGAAGTACCGTAGTTTCTATATGCTAATCGGAGAGAGGAGTTGGGGGTTGTAGCTACATATTTACGTTCAGTGGGAGCCGCCCTTCATTCACCCACATGGTTACCAACTGCTCGTGTTCGCGCCACTTTCGTAATCCCTTCAGTGATTTTGCAAAAATATAGCGCTAGTCTTCATTTAATACGAGATCGCCTCGGATTTTATTTTCCTTTTTATCCGTTGGTTAAAAAAAGTTTAGAGAACAGTTGGGTATATTTGTGTGTTTTGTCGGTGGTAGAGTCCATGGCAGCCCATGCAAGTGAGCGAAGATGGTGGATTTCACTGGGTGAGTGTCTACTGAGCGCATGTTTATCGGCAAAGGAAGTCGATTTGTTGTGATATTTCTCTTTGTGTTAATGTGGAAATTGCATGCGTTTGATCCGTGTTCGCTTCTCCATCGTGTTTGTTGTTCTCATCCCGTTACAATTTATCCTTACATGATAAAACGATAAGATAGGCTGACGATAATAAAAAAGCGGTGTAACGTGAGGCGCATGGCAGCCCCCTCTGGTCCACCATTGAAGGGAATGAGGGAGATTTGAAACGCTTCTTTCTCTCTCGCTCTGCCGCTTTTGGGAACTCTACTTGAAACAAACACCCGGCCTGTAATTAATGGTTACGTCCGCGTGCATCCGATCGTGGGTAAATACAAGAGAAGTAAGTTGTTGTTGTGTTTTAAATTCGCTGCTGTACTTTCGAGTGCATTGGTGTGTGAGTTAAAGTGCCCCCCCCAGAACAAAGCAGCAGCACATGGGGCAGTTGTAGGCCGCGCGCTTCTTTAGCTGTTTGAGGCTAGTTAAGCGTTAGTTATTATAATAACCTTCGTTACATTTAACGGTTCGAAAATGTCATGTTTTCACGTGGTGGAAGATGCGCGGACGCGTCTCGCGTCGACACCTTGATTGTGTTGATAATAACTCTAGAGATTTTTTGTCAAGCGAAAGAGGCTCGTGCGAAGTATAACAAATTAGCCCATTAGCTTAGCTAGCCCCCGATAACTTGTGGCTGTTATTCAGTGATGCTACGGCTTGGTAGAACGTAAAACACATGGTCGGTCCGGATGTCGCGCTCACCCTTGGGGGACGAATCAACCAGTACAATAAACTTAACAAGACAACTTCCACCGTGACCAATGCACCTTTGTCTTGTAGTAGTACTGTAGTTACTAGTTAGTTTGTTGTGGCTTGGTTAACGTGAAATCGTTCCACAGCTCGGTGGCTAACACACGCACTGTAAATGTTGCTAGCCAGCAAGCTATGTTGGCTAGCCTGTTAGCCAGCAAGTTAGCTCGTTGCCGCACTGGAGGTAACATGCGCCGGCTCCCACCACTGCCTTGGTTCAGGTTGACTGTAGTTTGGGTAGTGTTTATAACGAGAAAAGCGCTGGCTATTAAGACGTTTTCCCCACAAAGTTAATAGCTTTAGCTCAGTTAGCGACCAGCGCAGCCTGCTGCTGAAACGCTACCAAGAAGCCCAGTGTTCATTACATGGATGACAACCCTGCTCGATAACACCGCTGCGGATTTACAACACAGTTTGTGTGTAAGGAACATTACTCGTATGTTTATTTTAACACGCAACACCCAATTCGAATTTAATTTGAGTGGTTGTTTAATAGCGATTTATGCTAAAGGTTGGCGCACATCGAGGCGCCATGTTAAAATACGATGGGGGAGGGGTGAACAACATTTCGGCCCAGTGTGCCGTTCTGCGCCTGCGCACTGGTGCTGCGGGGAACGCGGGCCACAAGCTGCGCAACTCATTCATGTTTTTTTTCTAGTGACCTCGTGCTATTTGAATAATTAAACATTCTATTCCATTTTAAATCGATTTAATTTCACATTTATATGATGATTGCATGTGCTTTAGTGAAAGTCTGATGTGTAAAATATACTATTTACAAGAAAGCAACTAGTTGGAAAATGTACAACTAAAATATGACTATTTCAAACGAAATACAGGTCACTTTATGTACTTGTGTAATGTGTGTTTTTTTTGTTTGGGTTGCAGGATACTCAGACAGAAGACATCTGGACAAGACAATGTCATCATGGAGTCATAAAGCTGTATTTTTTTTGTTAAGAGTATCTTTCTGTTGTTGGACTGTTATAGAAAGGATGCTATAAGTCTTGGTATTGTCAAAGTGCTTACAGTGCAGGTAGTACTATGTAATAACCTACTGCAGTGAAGGCACTTATAGCAATACCCTGACAATGATTTGCAGCTTTCTGGGATGTTCTGCTTTCTCATTTGAAGTACTGTCTTTGTGCTAAGGTGCATCTAGTGCAGATAGTGAAATAGACTAGCACCTACTGCCCTAAGTGCTCCTTCTGGCATAAGGGGCTGTGATATTCGCGACCTGATCAGATTGGTACTAATTTGGCATAAATTCTTGCAGTTCTCTGCTAGTTTTGCATAGTTGCACTACAAGAATAGATGAGTTGTGCAAATCTATGCAAAACTGATGGTGGCCTGCTTGCTCTCCACCTGTTTACAGTAGAGCTTTTTGGGATGGCTGGGTGTCACATGCACACCCTGATTCTGTAGTTTATATCATTAAAATTATTCCATATTTTCCCTGCATTTAAAACCAGTATTCTTAGCATGTGCTCACCTGATGGCTTTAAGTTTCAGCAGTGCTAAAGTGCTTATAGTGCAGGTAGTGTTTTTCTCCCATCTACTGCAATGTAAGCACTTGAAGTACTTCTAACTTAAGTGCACCTTTGTCTAGGTTGGGCTAACCAAAAAGAAGAAAACGAGTGAGTGAATGCGAGTGGCTCATTGGTCCTGGTCAGTTTTGCTGGTTTGCATTCCGCTTTAACTGATGCTGTGCAAATCCATGCAAAACTGACTAAGGTAATGACTTTCACACTCAAGGAGCTGTGTATAGTTTTGATTTGGAAAGATGATTTATTTTATTTTTGGAGTGGATTTTACAAGAACATACTTGTTGAGTGGATATCTGATCCATAGTGGTCCCGTTCTACACAGGTAGGGATGAGTAGCAATGCTGTGTACCAAGAGGTATTGCACTTGTCCCGGCCTGTGCAGGAGAGGGGAGATGAAGCTGCACTTGAAAGAAAAAAACTGCTAAAACACAATGTTTACTTTGCTTTGGACAGTTGCTGTTGATGTGTTGTGAAATGTTGGAATTTCAATGTGAGACTACTTTAATCTTGTAGTTTTAAAATTGTATTAAAATGTCAAACTTACATTTTCTTCTGGAATTGATCATTTATGAACCAGTTTGTGCATACATAGATGTTTTATATATGTATTTTATTATACAAATTATATACAACAGTGGTTCCCAAACTATTTCATGTCAAGGACCCCCAAATTGACACTAACCCCCATAAGAGAACATTTTTTTTCAACTCATTTAATTTCAAGGACCCCCAGTTTGACATGCATTAGGCTACAGACCCCCACTACGGGTCCATTTGGTTCCATTTGTACACTCAGTTACAGACCCATAAGGGTCCATTTTGTTCCTAATTATCATTTAGCTGGGGACCCCCTGGAACTCTCAAGGACCCCTGGGGGTCCCCGGACCCCACTTTGGGAACCACTGAATACAATACATTTTTTTTATTAACTTGTGTATATTTTAAAAGGTGACATTGGATGTGACTAAAGGTCTGAGAAATAACGTGTCACTGCATCCAGTGAAATCTTGCTGTATTGGAAGGACTACTAGATGTGACTACTGCAGTGAAAGACGGTTAAGACATTCATTTTAGGCATAACTTAAGCAAAGTTGCTAGAAATGGCTATTTTCTGAAAGATATACCTTTAGAAGTTGCTTTGATTCCCCGAGGAGAATTGGGTTGTTGCAGCCACAAAATGGACAAGGACAAAGACAAACCGAAATTAAACGACTACAAGCAGGCCAGTGCAGTTTGATTGTATACACCCCGCACTTTTTTGACTTGAGAGCTACTTTCAAAATGACCAGCGCAACAAGGTCTACCTACCCAAACAATTATTTTAATAATACTTTAAAAATGTATACGTGACGGGGCTTTTTGAATAGCGGCACTGGTGTACAGGACAAACACTTGGGATGGGATATAGAGGGTTGGAAATGGAATTTGTTAATGTTTTGTTTTGTAATGACGTTTTTGCGCAACACTCTTGAAAACAAGCTTTCGAGAGCTGACAGGCCCTATTTTCTCTTAATTGTATATATATTTTTTTAGGTCCATGTCATGTGATCTACCTGCAAAGCCTTAGTGATCTACTGGGAGATCACAATCTACCTTTTGGGCACCCCTGGTATACACGATCCGTTTCTTAGGCGTTGCAAGAATAAGTGCACATTGACTAAACGGATGCGCATGGCATTAGTTTGAAATACTGTATTCTCGGTACCCAGGCTTTTATTTTTGTTCGGGTTTGGCTGTAACTAATGAATCGTTCAGTGGTACAAGTTCAATGTTTGGTAGCAAATTATTACATGCATAGGCAGACTGATAGCAACTCTGACTTAATGCCTTACAAGTCGTAGGTCGTAGGCCTAATGTGATTCTGCTTTTTGCCTTAAATTAAAGTATTTGAATGGTATTAAATATGTGGTTAAATTCGGTTACTTTATCCAAGAAGTGTGAACTTGGTGTACACACGTCTAAGCAAGAGTAGGCTACAAAATTAATAGATTAATTTTTTTTAGATGAATTTCTGTTCTGTGGCTGTAAAATGTTTTATATTTAGTTCAGTGGTACAAGTTCAATGTTTGGTAGCAAATTATTACATGCATAGGCAGACTGATCACTCCACATCCAACTCTGACTGCTCTTAATGCCTTACAAGTCGTAGGTCGTAGGCCTAATGTGATTCTGCTTTTTGCCTTAAATTAAAGTATTTGAATGGTATTAAATATGTGGTTAAATTCGGTTACTTTATCCAAGAAGTGTGAACTTGGTGTACACACGTCTAAGCAAGAGTAGGCTACAAAATTAATAGATTATTTTTTTTTAGATGAATTGCTGTTCTGTGGCTGTAAAATGTTTTATATTTAATTTATAAGGGGAGTAAAACGGACCTTTGCTATATAGATGCCACATGGCTTAAAATATCACATTGTCTTTAAAATATATGGGGCATTTACTTGGGACAATTCTGTTTAGTTAGATTACGGCTCCAGTGTAGTAGCTATGGGCCAAAGACATTCAATTTGTCTGTCTCTTTCCATATTAAACATGCATTACAGCATATTCTATGGTGGTTATGCCTTCATATTGTAGCCATTTTATTATGTATTTATTATATTTTTCTGTAGGTATGTCTGCTATGCCCCCCAAAACAAACACAACACATGGAGTCTGGACACAGGGACCACAATGGAAATACGCAGTTTTATTTTCTTGTGTTTTATCCTTTTGGCAAAAGGACACATTTGTCCGTGTATCACATTTTCTGTCAATTAAAACAATACAAATTATAAGCGTAATGTGACACCTGAAGCGCGTACTGATTCATCCACTAGATGGCGCTATGGTGCTGCAGGCCAAGTAGACTAGGGTATTCACTATTCAAAAAGCCCACAGGTATGGAACCGCCTCAGAGTCAGCGCTCGACCGGACCAATTTGGAGAGCATGTCTGACGCTGCACGAACTTTTTCATATGACTGAAATGCAGAGATAGCACAGCATACTGAAGAATCTGGGATACTTTCCTTAAACCACTAGCCTATGGTGATCTGTGAAATCGGAAATGTGGGACTCACCTGAGTAGCCTTACAAGCTAAGGAAATAATTATGGTTTGAAAGAGCTTCATCGTCTTAAAACCTATACACATTTTTTTTGTGTAAACCGGGATTTTATAATGGGGTTGCAAGAGTTGAACTACATTTTGTTCCTGGCTTGTTGCACCGGATTAAGTTTTGGAAGCCCAACCAGCTGCGACGAAGTGCGCAAAGTTTTCCAGCTCAGGCAAATAGGACCGATTAAATTATTGCCTTTAAACCCAAAATCAGGTATGGTGGATTGAATTGCAAAAGTGCACCTTAGCGGCACTCGATGTGTTAGGCTACTGTAATTTTTTTTATCCTATATTTTCCTGCTGCTAGCGAGGAGTTTCTTTGAGTAGATTTACGAGATAGATTTAAGAGTTACCTCTTACTGTGTAGGCTATAATATAAATACACATTTTGAAACCTATAGAGCGCTCTGGTCCATATCCCTAATGCTTAATTCTGCCTTGCATTGCAGAATTAGGGCTATGAACCAGAGCTAGAATTTGCTTTACTATATTTTAAATAGCCCACATTTTGAATATGCTGTATAGGCTACTCTTTTTTTGGAATGGAAATGGAAGTCTGAAAGTTTGCATTTCAATGTTCGAACCTTTCATATGGCACTGAGCGACTGATTTTCTTCAGCTTGAAGGTGGATGTTGTCTTTCTGTCTTTATTATCCAGTGTACGTCTCTAAATGTTTTGATGAATTGAACAAGGTGGACCCTCTTGTAAACAAGTGTAATGCTTTATTGGGTCGTCCACTCGCAGTTAACAGTCTTTGTATTGAGTTGTGCTGTAATTCTGCAAACTGTTAATAAATATTTCAATCAAACGTCATCACATGTGCCAACAGCAAGGCTGCATATATGATTGACATTTCCATGCAAATCAAATGTAACAGTGAACAGTCTAGAATCAGTATAAAGGCAAAAAACTGTAGACCATCAGTTTCTACAGTTACACTGACAGTTGATATCTACATGTGGTGGGTGAGTGAGGGGAAGAAGAAAAACAACTCTATAGTGCTTTGGAAGCAGAGGATAAGTGGCTTGTACAGGAATAACTAATTTGTGTGAAATGATTCTGAATCATTACACTTGCTGTTCATTGCACATACAAATACACCACATAGGCTACTAATGCTTAAACCTTTGTATTGAATGGGTGTTTTCTCATTCTGTATTAGGCCTACTATTGTTTTTTCCAGAGAAGGATGAGTGAAAAACAAGCTTTGGCAAGTGTCCATTGCCAATGACAGCTTTTAAAGTCTGGACTTTTTGGGAATATCTGGTTGATATGTGGTCGCATGCTGTCTAGCCTCTTCTCTTGGAAAGAAAAGCCATATACTGTAAAATATGCTGACTGCCAAACACAAGCCACTCCATTTTTACTTCATCACCCTTCCTCTGCTGCTGTGAGGAAACATATCTGACGGACTGAAAACCCTCAAATGCCTCTAAAACCTCTAAATATCCCCTTGCACAGGCCATCATCATCACTCCCAACATTCTAAGTGAAGTTACTTCATGTCTGGGTCTGGGATTTAAATCTGGACGCTGTTGTGGCGGTGAAGTTGAAAAGGTGCTAGTGGGATCTCATTGTTTCAGATATTCTGTTGTATTGTTCCCAGTCTTCCTTGATCAAGGTATGGCCTCCAGTGCAAACACAGGATGTGAACCTGTGTCTTCTAGTGTAGTTGAAAGGCAGTTCCTCTGCAACTGTACTACCCTGCTCTGGTGTTGTTTACAGGCTGCCTTCCACTGGTTGTGACCTAAAAAAACGCACTTGTGGCGTGTGTGTGTGTGTGTGCGCGCGCACACACATGCTTGTGTCAAGCCCTCCATCCTGGCCTGTGTGTGTTTTTAGGCTGCTCAACAGTGACAGTTTAGGTCACCCAGCGGTATTGCAGCTGTTCATACTCCAAACATACATAGGGACATAGGAACACACATGGGCAGTCATTGGAGCGGTGTGCACCGCTCACAAAAAATAGACATAGTAGTGATCTGGATTAGTGGTTGCTCCCTCTTCAAAAGCCCATCATTTCTGCTTAAATCATAGTAGTTGTATGTATGGGCCCTAAACATGTCAACAACTAGGCCTACTATATGATCACCCTGAACTTTAGGGTGACCATCTGAAAATGCAACAATCTCCAACAGAGAGAGACCCAGTTTTCTGCCACTAGACTGAACATGTTACTCCAAAATGCCTTGAATCCTCTGATTTCATTGTGCCAGAAAAGCTGCAAAGCAACCCTACAGGCAGCATTACCCAACCTCCACCGTGTTTCGACCATGGAGGTTTGGTATGGGTGATATTTCCTATGAACAATTGAACATGCATCACCTGGTTCTTTTGTAAATATAGCACACAGAAGGATTTAGGTGTCTGTAGTGGAAACGTTAAATTGTTTCAATTGGTCGTTCTTTTGTCTTTGTACCAACGGGGTTTTCCTGTGCTGTCAATCATACCTTGATTCAATATGAGGTGAAAGGTGTGTGATAAAATCCTCGTTTCTAGCCCTCTATCATTTTGAAAGCTATATATGGAGCTTGCTATTTGTTAAACCAGCTGTCAATAGGGTCTTAAATTCTTTGCTTTTGACCGTTTACTACAATGTTACTGAACTGATGAAGCTGGAATGCTTGTAGTAGTATTAACATAAACAAACAAAACAAAACAAAATAGAAACATGCTTTTTTTCAACTTTTGTTTCCTTTACCAATGACTGGGCACTACTAATATGTTGGACCACTGAGTCAGAACTACCCTGAGTTTAATAATAAACAGCATCCTGTTTAGGTGAAAACACAACAGGCCATATAGGCCTACTAGTCTGTCACCTTGAGAGAAAACGGTCTTTGATATTGACATGGAAACAGTATCTGGGTAGAGTTTGTAGGTTAAAAAAGCAAGACCTGTGTTGCTTTTATGTTTCCTTATCTGGAAGAGTTAGAATTCCTCAACATGTGCCATCACCAGCTCTGTTCTCATTGAACCTCACATAGAGCTGATAATGTCTTTGGCAGCAGTTCTTTACACTTTGCCTCAGCATGTCTGAGGAGGAGTATGTTCAAACTTTTAAGATGTTTTGATCGTCCCCTATGTGTGCAGATTGCTTACATTTCTATGCAGTGCAAAAATCCGAAACATCACTTGGTTGAGGTGATAACGTTTTGATTTTGATATCCTCTCAAATCTGTCTTTTTTAGTGTTTCAGCACCTGCACGACTTGTTCAGACTTGTGCAATACTAAAAGCTTATGGTATACCCAGTCCACTGCAACACCGTCTCAGTCTAGGGCCTGATTTAGTTTGTATTAGTTTATATTTATATTTTATTGTATAGTATACTGTACAGAGTATGCATTGAGCATAACTTTGTATAGAGCACATTCAGCAATGGGAAATACATAGACACATATTCTCTGTTTGGCCATACAATGACATCCTCATTGTTCATTTAATTCCAGATGGACCCATAAGGACCCTAAGGGTCCATTTTGGTGCACTTTGTACACCTGTCACAATCAATCAAAATATTCTATTCTATTCTATGCATGACTCAATGGATTTGATTGTCCCCAATATGTCCCCATTTACTCCATCAAATTGTAAGAATCCATGTGCACTTCTTTTGCACCCTATTTAAACGGCCATGATGTTAATTGTTAATGTTAATTTGAACGTTCAAAATGTATAATCAATATGTTTTGCCATATAGTTTATCAGACACATTCTTTGCCAATTTTGTTTATTATTTTTGATACTATAATAACAGCTGGAACTTGCCATACTGTGTCAATCTCATAACATAAGTGATTACCTTTCAGGGTCAGACCTGCAGGTATGCATGTCCAAGAACTTGACCTGCTGCACTAAAAAGATGGAGGAGAGGTACCAAGTGGCAGCCAGACGAGACCTCCAGAACGTTCTCCAGACCTCCAGTTCCAGCCTCAAGTTCCTCATCTCGCGCAATGTGGCTGCTTTTCAAGGTGAGGATTTATTTGTGTGTGTTTGCACATCACCGTTATGTGTTTATACAAGTGCACGGCTGTTTATAAAGATAATTGCATGTGTCCAGATGCTGTGTAGGTGTTTTGTATGTATGTCTGTCTGTCTGCCATCATGGTTTAGGATCATTGTTGGTGGAGTCATTGGCCAGTCAGCTTGCGTGCGCGTGTGTGGTTATGTATGCACACGTATTGCGTGTGCACGTGTGTGCAGTGAGGCTACACTTCAGCACAAACAGAGCGGGTCTGTCTTCCTTCCAGGTCTGCCACTAACACTGATCATGAGATTAGATAGCTTGGCTGTGGTGGTTAGGAGCCCCAGGAGGCCTACTGTAGGGGGTGGATGAGCGATATACTGAGGAGCACACGTGTAGGCAATACCCAAATATGTCCTGCCTAACCAGAATAAAATATACAGGTTTGTGTGTGTGTGTGTGTGTGTGTGTGTGTGTGTGTGTGTGTACTTTTTTTATTATTATTTTTTTACAGATATGGACACGTGGATAGAAGATAAGCAAACTGTGTAAATTATAAATGTCTTATTTCAAATGCTTACAAAGTAATTATCCTGTCCACCACATGCAAACATCTTTGTAAAAGTCTATACGCCTATAGGCTCATATGCCAGAGTACTGAGCCTTCTTGCTCTGCGTTGTGTATCTACTTTAGATTTCTCACATTTCTCTTAACTATAGTAATCTCAGATGATCATCATCATCATCATCATGATCAGTGTGATGCATCCTACGTATTTGGTTTTCTTAGTTTGGGTTAAGCTGTACACAGGCTTGCACGCCAAAGTGGTCATCAGCCCCCAAATTCCTTATGGTCTTAACCTCATTCCCTTTTTCAGTCCTCTCTCCATCCCTTAGCTCTTTAGCAATGAGTGACAGTAGGATTGCAGGCAAAAACATGCCCCTGTCTGTGTGCTCTCCCTGCCTTCTGTAGGTTAGCTCACCCAGTCAGGCCCGGGAGCTGTCATATGATATCTGAAATGGGTGGGCTTTGAATACAGAGGTTATGACTACATACAGTCTGAGACATATCATTAAACCAATTCACTTTAACGATCTCTCTCGGTTTAAAGATATAGTGTTATCCTTATCCTCCACCTACTGAACTCGGAGGATTTGTAGGAGAGTTGTGTACGAATGCAGTGTTTTTCACCCAGGCTTTTTCATGTGTCCACTGTAAGTTGAATTCATAGTCAGTCTTTGGTTAAGTTTATAGAGCCTGTTGTCTCTCATTGCACTCATTCTAACAGGCAAAACTGTTATGTAAAGAGTGGTTGAGTTTGTGTATGCTGGGGTGTAGTACAAGGGGATTTCATTTAAAGAAGGAATAACATCTGGACTTCTGTCACCCGTCGGTCGGTCAGGTTCTTAAATTTCAATATTTGTTCTGCTCATGGAAATGCATAGCAATTCACTTTCAAAACAACTCAATGAACACATTCCATGACCAAAAAGGAGCGTGAAGAAGATTATTCCTGCCCCTTACTCAAGCTAAATAAACAATACATTAATGGTCAGTCCTTCATGGTCTGTCAATGAAGGACATATTTAACCATATTAACCCTGTTGTATTTTGGGGAAATACATAAATCTTTTCAAAATCATACTTGTAAAATGAAAAAAATAAAAAAGCTCATCTACAAACTCAATGCAATGTGAGTTTGTAGATCCACTATTTGTGTATAATAGTATATAATAGGCAGCGCTTATGTGGTTAACAATAACCACCAATATACAGTGTTGGTTGTTTCTGTCTTTTCCATAAAAGCCTAAACATGCACCAGAAAATCAAACTGGTTTTATAGGAATGGGTTGCTGTTTGAAAATACTGCAAATAGAAAACAAAAAAAACAAGAAAACAAACAGTCATTTAGTTTCACCACTGGATTGGCTGGCAGTGGCATTCTTGCCAAACCAAACGGAATTCCTTGTCAGCAACGACTCCTGTTAGTGAACAAACATGGATGTATTCCTTAACCATCTATGTGTTACAGTTATACTGGCACTCAAGCCCTGGCAATAGCAATCGTGGGTCAATACAGTACTTAGATATACAAAATAAATTGTCTAATCGTGTGTGTGTGTGTGTGTGTGTGTGTGTGTGTGTGTGTGTGTGTGTGTGTGTGTGTGTGTGTGTGTGTGTGTGTGTGTGTGTGTGTGTGTGTGTGTGTGTGTGTGTGTGTGTGTGTGTGTGTGTGTGTGTGTGTGTGTGTGTGTGTGTGTGTGTGTGTGTGTGTGTGTGTGTGTGTGTGTGTGTGTTGTCCTCAACATGACATGTAGCTCCTGACTGCTGCACGAGAACTGACCATATCTACACATCCATTACATACTCCATAGCCAGAAAATACAGAAAAACTAAGTAACACTAACTGTGCGGGAAAAATTTGACAGATTCCTCGTGCTGTTTTACAGAATATAAAGCGTTGGTTTCCGGACCATCCTTTGAATTAGAGTGGCGTTGCAAAGAAAGGAAGACATTTCCTTGATCACATCTGTTCATAGCTTCAAGCCATTATTATTGTGTTTGACGATGTAGACACTTTCTCAGTCATCATGCCAGTTGATTCACATAACAGTGACTCCTGGGTCGTGTTTGACTCCGGCCCCGCAGGGTTCTGGGATAGCACAGTTCGGTTGCTATGGATGAAAGGCAAACCTGAGTGGGAGAAAAAAGAACTCCCCTGAACACCCACTCAGCAGGCCACATAGTTGTGCGTTGTGTGGACAATGTGCAGGAACCTTTAAGACACATGAAAGACAAATACTATCTGGGGACACATATATGCTGCTGACTGACCAAGAGAGATAGTAAAAAAAGGTTATATGCTCAAAAGCTTGAAAGGGCATCTGCTTGACAGTATCCCGCCAGTATCTTTATTCAACTTTTTTTTTTAATCACCACAGCTACATATCACCAGATATGTCTTGGCTGTGAAATGACTTTGATGGTTGTCAAGTTCATTTGAGGACAATATATTGAAAATGCTGTGGCACAGCGCTCAGAAATGCAAAAAATGAGAGCAGCCAGTTTTTTATATATATATATTAAAGGTGCGTGTGTGTGTGTGAGTGCGCGTGTGTGCGTGCGTGCGTGCGTGCGTGCGTGCGTGCGTGTTTCCTTTTACATATAGGAGATTCATGGTACTGCTTTTCATTGTTACCAGCAGATGAGCATTAACTGTAAGAGTTTTGTAAACCCCCCCTTGGTGAACCACTTTGAGGAGCATTTTATAGACTAACCTAATATCTCTAGACTCTAGTGTCTGAGGCTGTTATCTGTCTGTATCTGTGTTCTCCCTTCCACCCTGCTCCCTTCTCTCTGTTTCTCCATCGCTCTCTTCTCTTTTCTTGCCCGGGTGCTGAATCATTGTCTCCAGCTGCATCAAATAAAGACGCCTAATTGAAGGCCTTGCACATAACAAATGGGCACATTAGCCTTCCCCTTTTAACTCCTTCTCCTTCCTCCCCATGGTTGTAAATGCACAGCATACTGTATGTACTCTCTGTTGTTTCTCAAATTAGAGTGCAGGCTGTCAATCGCTTGCAGACTACCAGTAAATTAGATGTTTTTGTCTTCACCCCCCATCGTTCCTACTAGCTCTCCCTCTTTCCTCTACCCCACTGTAGTGCGTGTGTGACAAATAAATAGAAACCTTTCTTTCTTTCTTTCTTTCTTTCTAAAAACAGACCTCGGTTCCAATGGATCCAATGTAGTTATTATTCAGTCACAACTTGCGCTTGTTAATACTTTTAATTGCTTATAGAACAAACTGACAGACCTAGCCACTTTCAAGCTGGTGTCCCTATTTTGGTTATAGGTGAAAGGTTTTCCAAACTTTTCAACAATAGCTAAAATAACAGATAAGCATCATATAAGCACATGATACATCATAATGCAACAAGAAAAAAACAACAACCTGAAAAATAACTCATCTGCCCGACAGCAGCAACAATGATTTTCAACATGTTTTGTGGCTGCACTGGCTCTCTTCCATGGGAATTAGTGGAAGGAAACCTCAGGATGCCTTCTATCACACGAGAGAAGTCAAATAACCATCCACCCTCATTAATTCAGCATCGCTGAGCCCTGCCTAGATGGGAAGACACATTAAATACACAAATTGTGTTTCTTTTATGTCGTCACTTGAACAGCGTAACAATCCTTTTGTACTTTGGTCTTAAGATCTGGGAGAGTGCTTTGCCAGGCATTTGTGTCCCTCCGTGCTTCCCATACATATGATTCCACACTTAGTTCCTCCTCATAATGGAAGGACAGAGCGTCTTCTTGACTAATTGCTTAGGCTTTGTAAAATCTGAATGGTTGCATAGTACAATGCCATGTGGGTGGTTCCCCGCCTCTGCCAGTCTGCTTTCTGTCCTTCGGTCTCTCATTCCCTCTTAAATTGTATTCTCTCTGCTGTGTCTCTCTCTCTCTCTCTTTCTCTCTCTCTCTCTCTCTCTCTCTCTCTTTCTCTCTCTCTCTCTCTCTCTCTCTCTCTCTCTCTCTCTACCAGGCTACTTGAGCAAGGCACTGAACCAACAACTGCTCCATATTGGACCTGCTCAGTGATGTTTGTGTGTACTGCCTAACATGATTGTCACTGTCACAGGGTCCTTTAATAAATGTTGGGAAAACAATAGTGTATTAGTCTTATCCTTAACACACTATTACTCTTTGGATAAAAAGATAAATAGTTACAGATATTATAGTATATTCATATACAGAGTTAAGGGTTGAATAATAGAAAAGAAGCACAAGGCATTTTGCTTTGAGCAAGAAATTATATTGAGGGGACAGGAAAGAACTGAGTTTGATTTGGTGTTTTTAGTCAGTCTGTCATTTGTCTACCCAATTTTAGACTTTAGGGCAGTTTCTATGTAGCCAAATGTGTTAAAACAATGGATGAAATACAAAGAAAGTAAATTGTGTGTGGTAGTTGTGGTGGAGGTACTGTACAGTATGTGTGAGGTACTCTTTAAATAGAAGCCTGTATTTATTAAGTCAGTGGTTGATTCAAATTCAGTTCAGAAGAGAAGCTCCGATTTCTCTCTATTCCATCATAGCAGATCTAAGTGTTGCCTCTGAGACACATTGTTGTTTTGCAGAAAATACATATGGCTTAAACATTTTTATTTCATGGCGAATATTTGGTCTCAACTAGGCTTAAATATACAACAGGAGTTGTAGATGGTACATTTTGAACAAAGACGGATAATGAGATGTGACAAACCTAAAATAGCACTGCATCACTGACCCAGTGTTCTCTTCCAGTAAAGTTTCTATATTGGTCACAAATTGGCTACTTGTCTCAGTTAGGGAAAGTTTCTTGCCTTTTATAGGACTCTACTTTTACATACATGTTGATGTTGGTTTCCTTATATTTAGGGATGCCCGGTTAATCTGTAGCATAATCGGAATTGGCCATATCGGAATGGTCTCAAAATAATACAGATTATTTAATCTGTTTACACCAGCAAAAAATAAATAAAAAATCTGCATTTAATGTGTGTACTCATCTCATTCAGTAGTCATTCAGTTGTGAAAACAGACACTTGGAAAAGTATTATGCTATTTATTGATTGATTGAATACTTTATTAACAGGCTTTGGGCCAAGCCCCTATAGGGCTTAGGCTTGTTTCCATTGTGGTCTTCTGTATCGGAATCTGTCAGAATCGGCCCTGCAATGACCCTGCAAATAATCGGAGATCGGATATTGGTCATAATATCATAATCGTGCTAGGAGCAGCACTCCTAGGAAAGCAGGACTTTTAGATTCTAGTTCCCCTTGTTTATGAGAGGTGCAACCACTCCTATAGACAGCTATGTGTGTCGCTGGCTGGCTGTGTTCCTGGGTCTGAGCACGGAAATAGCATATTTTCACCACCAAGCGTTTTGGACGTGGGGTGGCTCGCCGGAACCGGCCCGGCCCGGCCCCCTGGGCACGTTCCTGGGGGTCTGTATGTTCCAGGGAACCCCCTGTGTCCCTGGCTGTGTCCCTGGGTCTGAGCACGGAAATAGCATATTTTCACCACCAAGCGTTTTGGACGCGGAGTGGCTCGTCGGAAACCGGCCCGGCCCCCTGGGCACGTTCCTGGGGGTCTGGATGTTCCGGGGACCCCCGGGGACCCCCACACAGAGTTTTACTTGTTGTCATAACAACAATACCCAGTTCTACACAGCATTAATGACATGGATTAATTGATTTATCACAATGTATTTCTTTGTGCCTAGAAAGCATACATTGAAATGATCATTCAAATTAGTTTTTCATGACACTATTTTGGAAATATGTTTGCGAGCCTTATTCATTTGTTCATGCTAACCTCTGTAGAGGTAGCCTATGCATTTTTTTTACAGCAATGATTTATATCAGGAACAGATTATATGCATAAGCTTTCTACAACACCATAAAATTGACTTGCGATGATATACTGTATACTGTCTTAAATTTGAGAACATTAACAAGGTGTTGTATTATAGCAGCACTGTTCTGGCTCCTGTGTTGTTTCACCTCTACTTGTGACCCCCTCTGGGAGAATAAATCCATCTTAGCTTTTGTTGGAGAGGGAGAGTGGTGCCAGCGATGGTGGCACCGTGGCAGGGATGAAGAGATAATAAAGCGTTTGCGAGATCAAATTGCTGAAGTCAGTGGATATGTTGTCATCTTTCAACCCATTTAGCTTCTTAATCAGGATAAGCTCTTGAAACAACGGGTAATAATGATTCTAAATGGTACTGTCAGCTTGCCAGGCCTGCGTTGACTGTTAGTACCACAGATATAAGTGTAAACATAACATTATTTTCAGTAACGACTTGATTGTTTATTGTTATATTTCATAGTGTTTCATGGCCGATCCACAGTGGCCATGAAATCCATTCTAACCTGCTCTCTGGTTTTTTGTGTGAGATGCAGAAATGCAGACCTTTCATTTAGTCAACACTCTTTGTCCATCAGGTCTACAGCCGTGCCTCCTTTGTTGTCACTTCTTACAAGAGGAGGGTGCGCATGTGCGTGTGCGTGTGCGTGTGCGTGTGTGTGTGTGAGAGAGAGAGAGAGAGAGAGAGAGAGAGAGAGAGAGAGAGAGAGAGAGAGAGAGAGAGCGACTGCCCACCAGCTTGGGCCTCCTCGAGATTCCCACAGAAATGGGCATGGCTTTGTGATTCAAGTCCGGACAGTTTATCCAAGGGAGGACAGAGAGCAAGAAAGGAAGGAGCGAAAGAATGAGAGAATGATGGAGAGAAAGTTGGGCGGTTGCCAGACTCTATTGAAAGTCTTTCCACAGCGTTTGAAGTTAGAGGATGAGGATTTAGAGTGAAGCTTGGATTATTCAGAGTCAATACCCTGCAACAATCCGGCCTTTTGGGCTGCTGCAGTGAAACAATGTCGCCGGTCTAACCACAACAATTCTGTTTTTCCTCCTGCCAACAGCTACTGTATTAGACGTACTAGCTAGCTTAGCACTTTCTAATCCTGGGACCATTCTCTTGAGCTAATTACATGTACGTGGTCAAAAACAAAGCAATAACATAAGCAATAACCATTTTTTAAATAAAAAAATATACACACACACACACACACACACACACACACACACACACACACACACACACACACACACACACACACACACACACACACACACACACACACACACACACCTAACATGTTTACATACAGCTGGTTCCTACAGGTCAGTTCACACTCTAGTGTAAATATTGAATCTTTCCTTAGACTTAGAGTGTGGGTGGACAGATAGCAAGCACACATGGCCAGTTGCCCCATAGCATGAATCTATGTACCGGTATGTATGTGTGTGTGTGTGCCGCGTGTGTGTGTGTGTGTGTGGGTGTGTGTGTGTGTGTGTGTGTGAGTGTGCATGCATGCAGTGAGCCCCTGTTACGCTACCTCTTTTTTCCATCTGTCTACGTTTCTTAGGGGGCAATAGGGCACATGTCAGAAATCGCACGCACGCACGCACGCACGCACGCACGCACGCACGCACGCACGCACGCACGCACGCACGCACGCACACACAAACACACACACACACACACACACACACACACACACACACACACACACACACACACACACACACACACACACACACACACACACACACACACACACACTAACACTACCCTACTCTGCTGTACTGCATACACATGCGCTTTAAAAATACAATCACTTGTCAGCACTTTACATTGTGTGCCCATTTGAATTGGAGATTTATTGCTGCTGGCTGTCGTCTTCCGGCCATATACTCAAGATTAGATTATAGACAGCAGCACGCTTATACATAGGAACTCTGTCTTTATTTCTATTTGTGCTTTTCCCTTTAAGAGATTTACTCTACATTGTGCTTAGCTGTGCAGTGAAGTGAAGTGTATGGTAATCCAACATCTCATGTCATGTCTGTGCAGAGAGATTCTCACTGTGTAGCGTTGCTGTCAAGTTGAAACCTTTGTATTTCAACTTTTTATGTTTTTTTCCACAATTTTCTTTTTGTCCTACTTCACTCAAGAGTTTAAAAAGTATCATATAGCTATATAATTAAATATAATTGATCTAAGCGATTTTCCGGTGCCACTGTTCAGGGTGGGACAATGTCAGGTCTGTAATTGAATCGAATTGAATTGAATTGAATCGATCAGCTATTTTTAGCGAGTCTATTTGTGTGTTTTATAAATATTTAACCAAGAATGAAGTGTATTAACAAGAGCTAACACACCCGACAGTGACGATATGTATTATATTTATTAGTAGCAATGACAGGCGCACTAAGGCTCAGTGGTGTTTTGAGCAATCTCAAGATTCTCAACAACACAGTGCTCATAAAAATGTAATCTACAAAGTAAAGTCCTGAGTGTTAATTTCATTGAGGAGGCTCTCCTATTTACACAGAGTCCATTTTTACCCAAAATCCTATTAGTAACACTATATCAAATCACTGCTGGAGATGAATAGAATGTTACTAGTGAAAACATAACAGAACGTGGCGGCTTGACGTAGTATACACTTAACAAGAACATAGGAACAATTCAGCACCCTTAATACCGTATCTCAGTTCAATCTTTTCATCTTGTTTTAATTTTCAGTTCACCATGCAGCACCATAAGCATATTACTTTTTGTGGGACCATTTGGGGTAATTTAGGTTTCTCCGTTTTACCGTGGCTGTCCGGAGAACAGAAATCACTTATTCTGTTTAGCCCTGAAGGAAGGAAGCATTTCCTAAGTAAGGAAGGAGTCTCCGGGGATTAGGGTGTAGTCGTCTAGGCGATGAAATCCTAAACACACCAAAGCCCATGGTCTGCTTCTTCCCTTTCCTCCTGTCCTCTCAGACATCTTGTCCCTCTCATAGCAGATATAATGACATAATTGTCCTCTTTTAGCATTAGCATCCGGGCACAAGTGACAGATGTGCTGTATTTTGTTATCTGCAGGTTCTTCTGCAGGTTTTTCCAGAATAAAGCATAATTCAGACTTTTTGCCGTACGAAAAAGATTTTCAAATGAAAGTTTCACCCTTTTGTGAAAAGTGAAAGTGAAAGTTTCACTTGAAGATCAGGTTTATTTATTTATTTTGTCAAGCAAAACAAAAAATTGCAAAGTATATATCAGGCTTCAAGTCACATTTGGCCCATGGAAATATCCTGCATTTTCCCTTCAGTCGGTTCGTCTGAGTCTAGTTTCACTCAACGTAACATGGGACTCGTACACTGCACAGCAACTACGGTGGCTGACTGTAATTAGAAATTAAATTTTCATCAACAAACCAGTGCACCTCTTTTGTAGGTTGGTCATTGGAGACAAATTAGACAGCTGTAGGGTATCCATTTGAATATAATGTAATTATCCAATTCATCAAAGTATAATCACTGACGCACTGTGTTCCTCAGGCCGTCTATTCAAGTCTTGACAGCCCTCTTGACTCCCCCACTAGTGGCTGGCTAGTAACAGCTCCCTGAGGGCAGCCATAGGAATCCCTGAACAACTTCACACAGAGTCGCCTTTGAAAGCCTGTGAAAGGTTTATTATGACATTAGGATTTGACTTTGACTCTGGCACTTAAAGCTGTGTCTCTCTCTCTCTCTCTCTCTCTCTCTCTCTCTCTCTCTCTCTCTCTCTCTCTCTCTCTCTCTCATTTTCGACTGGGGTAACCAGTCCTACATTTAGCTGCCAAAAAGTTGCGTTTGTACACCAAAATATATCATATTATTTTACACAGTGGTGGAAAAAGTACTAAAATATTTTACTTAAGCTAAGTATCGATACTGCAATTTAGAAATACAAGTAAGTTCAGTATTCAAAATGTACTTGCACTTAAAAGTTCAAAAGTATTGGCATGAAAATGTACTTAAAGTACCAAAAGTAAAAGTATACTCATAAGAAAGTTTTCAAGTTTATAATAAAATGTATAAAAAAAGCTTTGAAAATCAGTGTTTTGAGCCACTGGCGGTCAACCTGACCTTCAGGCTCTTTGACATTTTGGAGCCCTCTTTGAGATAGCACCCCTCCTGAGAGTCCGGGCCTCTGTCACTGGCGCCCGTGTCCATGATGATATACCGGACGGAGGTTCCAGTGAATGCCTCCTGTAAGGCTGTGTGGCATTCCCAGGGCTGTCCATGAGCAATATAAGCGGTTGCTTAGGGCCACCAGAATCCTAGGGCCAGGACCTGGGGGCAGTCCTTATGTGTCAGCTGGTGTAAGGGGCTGCAAGCTGCAATATCTTACATGAACCTACGATAAACTAAAGCAGCACAGCTCTCTCTTCTGGGTGATTGGCCAGTGACTTTAGTTGTGTCAGTCATGACCCCTTCCCCGCCTGACAGCGGTGGCTATCAGGGACCCCCAGTACTGCCAGCAGTGAACACTCAGGGAAGGCTAGTAACAGCTGGTGTTGAGGTTGAATGGCAACAGCAGTAGAAATCGCGGATTTTCCGCATTGTGGCGTGTCACTGACTGCTGGCGAACTTGGGGCTTCCCTAGCACCTTCTGGCCAGTAGGGGATCTGGAGATGGAGGGTCGAATTTCTCGGTTGACGACATGATGGGATTTTTTCCCCCATTTTTTTCCAATGTACTGATTCATTAAGTAAATGTCACTAAAAGGATGTGTCAAATGATTCGTTCACCAGTTTGTTCAGTGTTTTTACTCCAATGAGGATTGAGGAATGGTGGAATGTCTTATTAGCCATTCAAAATTGGCATTTGCAACTGTAATGACAGATCTATTCAGGACGTGGCCAAGTTAACTTCGAAGAACTATATACATTTGAATGAATGAATCACTGACTAGTCAGCCTGCTGAGTGTGGGGCAACCCTGAATGTCTCTTTGTGTAGTGGTATGTCAACTCAACTCTCACATCACAGGTTTACAAGTTTAAAAAGTGTGTGAAATGACACTTTAACATACAAGCACCATCGCTGTAGTTAAACAAACAGTCAAATGGATCAGAAATCAACATGACAATGTGAATTGTTTGATGCTATCTATTATTACTGTGGGGTTTTTCACCTCATCTCAAACTGTTTTTCACCAAAACCAACAATACTCTGTTTCACCAACACCCCTACAAGTCTATCATTGTGCCTGAGTTCTGTTTTTATGTTTCACAAAGCACATGCTGTGTGCGTCTCATGTGCATGGCCAAACACCACAACCGCCCACGCACGCACGCACGCACGCACGCACGCACGCACGCACGCACGCACGCACGCACGCACGCACACGCACACACACACACACACACGCACACGCACACGCACACGCACACACAGACACAGACACAGACACACACACACACACACACACACACACACACACACACACACACACACACACACACACACACACACACACACAGCAGACACACACACACACAGACACAGACGCACACACACACACACACAGGTAACCAGTGCTGGTTTTGCAGCAGAGTGAATATGAAAGACCCCCTGTTTATAGTGGAACGGTTGAGTTCAGTATACCTGTTTATAGTGGAACGGTTGAGTTCAGTATACCTGCCTGCTCTGATCTACTGTGTAAATCAGCCAGTTGGCAACAAGTGAAACGCGCGTGCAATTCTGTGCATGCGTGCTTGCATGTTTGTGTTTGTGTCTGTGTGTGCGCGTGCCTGCACAGTGCACACACACACACACACACACACACACACACACATGCGTATAGGACATAACAAAATAGATAGTTTGGGAAGTGTATACTGCCAAAGCCAACAGTCCTTTATCAGCCCAGACTTTAGACCTTTGTATGCAACAGCACCAACAGCACCACATACAGCAGTGGACTCTCTCACTAGTAAGCAGAAATGGTGCCTGTAAGGTAAAAAAACAAAAGGCCAAACAAAATTCCCTTCCATCTTTAATAAAGGGCTCATTGTTTTGTAACACAGAGGTTTTGCAGGAGTGTGTCTCAGAGAAGGGAGGGTTAACTCGGGGCCACAGGACTGTGATTTATTCATGGATGCTTTCAGTTGGGAAGAAAAAGTGAACTCTTAAATGCAATCAATAGCCACTTTTACACTATACCAATTAATGATCAAAATGTGGAAATTCTGTGAATCTCGGAATCTACATAGAAACATAATTGATGTCTCCAATGTGGATCTTGGACTTCAGTGACATAGTAACCCATGACATATCTATGACATATTACCATGTGCGCTGTTCGTAATGTCCGTTCGACCAAAGCCAACTACCGAGTGGACCTATGTATATGTTGCTTTATATGCTGATGTATTTAGACAGAGGAGAGGATACGTTTCAGAGTTTTATCTCTGAAAGTTGTGTCTGCATTAGAAAAGCAAAAAAGGTTTTATCTGCAGATTCTGGTCGTGTAGTACTGTAGTAGGTATATGAACAGTGGTAGAAGAAGTACTCCGATTTTGGACTTAAATAAAAGTTACCACAGTGTAAAAATCTTTCTTCATTCAAATTACAAAAATTATGGCATCAAAATATCATCATTCATCATTTTTCGACCGCGGTCGAGATCGTGGATTTCACAATATTATGCCAGACTTCCCGGTCCTTCATGGCCATCCCCAGTTCCTGCTTACTGATGCCTGTGTCCCTAGCGATGACATCAGGGAACGCCAGTTTTCTACCTCTGGTCTGCTTTGAGGCAGGACTCCAGAGAAGAAGGGAAGATTGTCAGCTCTATCAAAATATACTTAAAGTACCAAAGTAAAAGTCCTCAAATGTTTTTGAAAATAGCCGATCTGCAAGCTCACAACGCGTAGCAATCGTCTATTTTCGAATAGACTTAAGTAGTACAGTACTTGAGCAGTATTCCACTGCTGATGAAGCAGGTCCGACGAGAATCAAATGATGTGTGACAGATGACAGATCACAAACTGTCTCTTGTTGTTGTCTCGGTCTCTCCCTGCCTGGCCCTCGTGTTGCTCCTGAAGGCTTAAGGCCTCACTCACACTGATGCAACATGCATACAACATTTGTCTTGTGTCTTGTCCGTGTTTAATGGCCGCCCCCCAATGCATTTCCAATGGAAGTCACATGGTTTGACAAAACATTTTTGTTTGATGGCTGTGTTGTGCCCCCCTCCCCCGCATCAAACAAAAATGTTTTGTCAAACCATGTGACTTCCATTGGAAATGCATTGGGGCGGCCATTAAACACGGACAAGACACTTGTAAGACAAATGTTGTATGCATGTTGCAACAGTGTGAGTGAGGCCTTAGAGTCAATATTTGAGGATCAGGTTGCAGCTCTCCAATACTTCAAATAGCTCAGAGTTCCACTGAGATGGCTGACATGGCCTTTAATATGCTGTTCAGGAAAAGAAGGTGGGTGGGTCAAGAAAGCAAGGCACAAGTGCTTCTTGTAATCTTGTAAGAGAGAAGCTTGTGTGTGTGTGTGTGTGTGTGTGTGTGTGTGTGTGTGTGTGTGTGTGTGTGTGTGTGTGTGTGTGTGTGTGTGTGTGTGTGTGTGTGTGCAAGTGCGCGGGGTGGGGCACAAGTGTATGTAGCTAGGGTTAGGGCTGTAGTACATTTTCATTTAATACGCATTTAATGCTTACTGTTTTATGTTCTGTGGCATATATGTTCTGTATCTTCTTTGTGTCATCTGGCTTGTGAAGCGGTAGTCAGGTATGGATATAGTGTTCATAATGCACTGCACTTTCTGAAGCTGTTTGTGTGTGGACAGCAGCCTGCTTTTCTCACTGCCTAGTGCCTACCAACACCATGTACCCCTTTCAGCATATCCAGACATTTTCAAACCTGTGTATGACATAAGATCAAAATGGCCATTCTACATGCCTTTTCTTCTACTATACTACCTTTTCTTAGATATTTGTTCTCTATTTTTCTCTCTTTCTCCTTTGGTATGGTGGTCTAGGGTATGGTGGTACCCTACCTAGACCACCATATAGGGACATAACAGTGTGATACCCTCTAGCATTAGCCTGACACTCAGTCTGAATTTTCATTTCGTTTCACTTCATTATTCAATGATGAATTAATTTGAATTGCCAGAACATATTTTTTTTAATGGCCGTGGGTAGCTGGAGCTAGCCTGGTAGAACCACTCCCCCTGCTGGACAACATTTGCATTCTGCCAGAAGGGAGAGTCTGGTCTCTCTGGGGAGAGATGTACTAGCGGCCGCTAAAGGCGGGATCAACGCGAGACTGATGACATATTGAAGCTGTGCCACAGCGCAAATGTAAACACAACCTAACAAGACTACAACTCAAAATTATTATAGAGATATCAGATTTTTGTCCCGCTGCTTCCGGTTCATCGTTTCGGCTTGAGAGAGCCCAGATGCAGGCAGGAGGAGGGAACTTGTGAACTCAATACTGCCGCAATCTGGCAGAGTCAGGTTAAGCTGAAGCTGGGGCCAGGCTACTCTAGCATAGCAATAGCATGAACATAGTACAATATTTGTCTTGAGACTATAGCCTGGCCAAGGATTTCTATGATCGAGCACAGCTTTATTGCAGTGTAAAATGAAATTTGCTTAACATTTTCAGATGTGAACACTTTCTCTTACGTCTCAAACACAAGCCTATACCATAAGAAGGAAAAGAAAAGGATGTTCATACACAATAATTAGTGAGGCATTATAACTGCCTGTAGCATCGCCTATCGCTGCTTCTTATACATGCAGTAAAAGGTTTATTTTGTTATTCTGTAGAATGTGTTGAGGGGCTGTTAGGCTAACTAAGTATGACACAGCTTCAGGTTGGTTGCCTGAGACACAGTTATGCCATGAGATTACCCTAATTTATTGGACTGACGCGACATATGGAAAGGCAAATTATTTAATTGTGAAGAGAAAATAGTAACTCATGCTCTGATGAATTAAGTACAATGGACCACAATGGAAGCTTTTTGTCTGTTTTGACTCACTCTGTGTACAGCATACTTGGTTGGTGACTATACCTCCCATACGATCCTGTGAAGAACTGACTTCCATTGTGTTGATTGAAGTCATAGAGGCCCTGACTTTGCTGTGGCCTATCAGATGTCACTGGATGGATCTCTCTTGTGGTTCACTCAACTTCACTGCCATTCAAAGCAGATGAATCACATTAATAAAAGCTGTGTTTGTGTTCCTCTGAGGTTGACTCGTTGGCATCAGAATGCTTTGAACCTGGAAGTACAGAAGCACCAAAGAAAGGTTTAGATTTTTAACAACATCAAACACATTATAGAGTTCTTGTCATGTGCATCTCAACAAGCTCTCTTAATGTTTTCATCCCTACCTGCTTGTGATAGAAATCAGCTCGCCCTGTGTTGCTGGGGTTACTTCACTGACACCGCATCGCTTTGCGATGTCAATCATCATGTTCAGGTTTCGGTACCCAGCATTACTCGGGTTATTACGTGAGTGAATCCCCCCCTTCTCTCTCTCTCCCCTGTCCCCTGCCCCCCCCCCCCTCTCTCCCCTGTCCCCCCCCCCTCTCTCTCCCCCCCTGCCCCCCACCTCTCTCTCTCTCCCCTGTCCCCTGTCCCCCCCTTCTCTCTCTCTCTCCCCTGTCCCCTGTCCCCCCCTTCTCTCTCTCTCCCCTGTCCCCTGTCCCCCCCTTCTCTCTCTCTCCCCTGTCCCCTGTCCCCCCCTTCTCTCTCTCTCTCCCCTGTCCCCTGTCCCCCCCTCCTCTCTCTCTCTCCCCTGTCCCCTGTCTCCCCCCTCTCTCTCTCCCCTGCCCCCCCCTCTCTCCAGCTTTATTTTATTGTTTTATCTTGATTGTTTTGTTCCACTTTTGCTTTGGCAATGTTTTCTCATGCCAATAAAGCTCATTTGAATTTAATTGAATTTAATTGAGAGAGGGGGGAGACTCACCCTTGGTCCTTTGCAGTCTATTTGAAGAGGCCTTAAGCTACAAATATTCACCTTCCTTCTCATTGGGTCAGTCAGGCTGCTGACTGACCCAATGCCTCAGTGACCTTCTCATTGGGTCAGTCAGGCTGCTGACTGACCCAATGCCTCAGTGACCTTCTCATTGGGTCAGTCAGGCTGCTGACTGGCCCAATGCCTCAGTGACCTTCTCATTGGGTCAGTCAGGCTGCTGAGACCCAATGCCTAAGTGACACATATGTTTCAACAAGCATACATACAAGCGACTGTGTGTGCGCAAGCCGCCAAAGCCGGCACGAGAGAGAGAGAGATCACTCACAGATGGGAATAGTCTGGGAATGCAGAATGGGCAGAATAGGCAATGTTCATGTATTGTAAAGCTTGGAGGTTTTAACAAAGAGATCTGATGTGCTGTTTTGCAGTTTCCTAACAATTTAAACTGCCTTAATGATGAATGAAAATGTTCTTTTACAATGACAGTGGAAAGGAAAGGTATGTTATGTCGATCCACCTTTACACCCAATAGCACATTGTAGTAGTAGGATTATAGTTGATTAAAGCCACATACTTTCTATGTAGGAAAATGTAAGTGCCACTCCGCCACACAAACCTTTGTTTGTGTGAGGAATTATCCATTTACAGAATGCATTACGAAAAGTTATGAACCATTTGTCAGGAGTGTGGGTGACAGGCTGACAGCTGCTTCTGCCTCACACTGATTAGCCTGGCATAGCCTGTGTGATTTCTGGTCTATGGCGGGTGCCGGTCGAAAACAGGCGTTGGATCCTATTGGTTCACCGATCTGAACACCTGCCACTCCCCTCCCCTCCCCTCCACACTTAGAAAACAGCGGAGAACACTGACTGACGTCACCTCAAGGGGTTAAAAAAGGTTATTGGTTAGCGAAATACAAGGAAGTGGGCTTCCTATTCCAGATTTTCCAATGGGTTTCCCCAGGCCTTTCTTTTGGAGCCGAATGCGAACGGAAATAAAAGCCTGGGTACCGAGGCTACACACTGATCAATTGTATACAGTCCTAGAGTCCACATAGATATTTTACATTAATGCACCACTAAATAAATACAGCCATGCTACAATGAAAGGTGTCGCTCTCTGGTGGACAAAAACAGTATTTCCACGCCTGTCCTCGAAGACTGCATCTAAACTGTGACATGAATCATGAGGCTGTTCCTTTTTTCCATTTCTTTGCTTATTACCAGAAGCCTTGACCTTACCATAACTCACCACCGGATGAATTGCTTCTGTTAGTTAACTGGATCATCCTTCAGTATGGAAAATGAGAGCTGCGGCAATTAAGGAAGAAAGGAAGACAATTGGAGAGGATTGAAAAGCTTTTTAGACATGGAGGGGAATGCTCAGCTACTGTAGAATTAAATCGAAAGGGCTTTGGGATTGTTGTAAAATGACCTAATACATCTGAATTATGGCCAAGATTCCAAGCATTAAAACATCAGCTGTCAGTTTATTAGGTATGATGTAGCATGGTACCATGCAATGGGGTTGTGGGGTTGTGGATTGATGTATATATTAGAAGACCCTTTTAGTGTGATTGATACTGTCTCCCTAATTGAAAGCCATAGATGTTTTAGGTAGTCCCTTAACAATTGCATTTTAGGATCATCTCTCCAGACAAATTGGTTCAGATGTCATTGTTCTGGTAAATGAAGTCATATTGTATGTGGTCAACGTCTTTAATGGATTTTCTAATGTTTTCTATTTTTATACCATTTCAGTTGTTATTTTGACGAACCAACCAACAGGCACACACGCACGTACGCATGCACACACATTTCCCTGATGAGGCAGTGTCAGTGAGCTGTCGACAGAGACCACTTGGAGACACCAGATGTTGCTAGGGTGTTCGACAGCTCTTCATGAAGCTTGTATTCTCTCGAGACAAGACTGTTGACTAACGTCAAATTCAAGGAAAAGAGGGTGCTGTTTTTCCTTTGTTTTGCTTTTGCCCATGGGTTCCCAGATTGTGTAGGGTGTATAGTAGATAGCATAAGAAGCAGTCTGCTGGACCTCCATTTTAAATTTCATCATATACATTACAGAGATATGTATTTAAAACATCTGGTGTTTTCTCTGGTTGAACATTTCAAAGTACCGAAGACAAATGCTTAATATGGGTTCAGGACAGGTTATTTCAGATTAGTCTACAAGGAATTCTTTGAGGAATGAAATTTAATATTGTGGACCCACCAAACCAATCCAAATCTTCCGCCACGCATCGAGCAACCGGAGGTCCACAACATACCAACAACACTTCAATTATATATAAAAAATAAACTAAAATTAGGATTATCTTAATGGCGATATGCATTATGCAGTCACATATGGGGGATATACTCAAATATCAAGCTGATTTTAGCTGTCAGCTACAAACAACAAGCGCTTATATTTTCCACTCTAAGCTGGGTAGTGGCTTTTAAGGTGAAAATGACGATTAAATTGGATACAGCATGGTTTACTTATAAGAGTTGTCTTTAGGGTAGAATTAAAGAGGAATGTTTGGCTCACTTAAAAAAATTAGATTAAGAGTTTTTGGTTATAAGTACTTTGATACACTTCACTGTGTGTCCCCTAGTTAGTACCTTTATTCATCTCCCACCCCCACTTTCTCTTTTTCTCGAGGCTCACCCTGGAGTCTGACTTCTGGCACAAGTCTGCAAGCAATTTACCTCCTCGGCTCACTTCCTCTTTTTGGTGCAAAGTAATTTATTAATACTGCTGAGACGGCTAACTGTTCTTCATGATGCTGTTCCTCCATTAATGCACAAAGTACCATACCGGCATCGATACAATCACAGCTTCAGTCATATATCGTACATTATAGGTAGGGTGATTTTCTTTGGTTAAAATATGTGTTAAATGGCTCTATTCTGATAGCACTCATTGCTTTTGTCTCCTTGTCTCTCCAGCTCTTTATTAAATAGAAATTTCAGGTCGGGATACCAATTTTCTCCAATCAGGATAGAGCACTCAGACAGGGTACAGATTAAACAAGTGAAATTGGAAGTGATGACACAAACAAATGATTAGACAAAATTGGAACTGAAAAAAAAAAACTATAAAAAAATTAATCTGATAAATGGGTCGTTGTGTTGCAAACTGTTCTTTAGGTGGTAGTGGTTTGTTTTTCTCTGGTGTGACTATTTCAGTGTGGTTTCCTTCCCTAAATCCTAAATGTTTCTCTCACTCCCTATATCACCCCCTTCTCTTGAACACTCCATCAAAAGGACATATTTTCTATTTTTTATTTATTATTTACCAAGTAATGTTCTGTTGGAGCTTGGAGGACACAATCTTGTCTCTCCTGCTGGTGCCTTGTGTGTAAAGTTCTGTCTGCTTGAGGTGGACTGCCTGCAGGCATGCCAAACTATCCTCTGTTGAGCCTTCAAGATCCCCTCACCAGGGGGGCATTCGCTCACGGTCAATCTCTCCGACTCACTGCATACACTGTAAATCTGGAGTGTCATTTTCATTTTAAATGTACCCTTATGGGTCTATTTTTACACATTCACGGTTAAATGAATACTCTGTATTTAACTGCGTAATATACTGTTCTCAACATCTTAAACCCCCTACTGAGTGGCGCCCCTCCTCAGACCCCCCTATAGGCGGCTCTGAGCTTTCACCCTGGCCACTGCCCTACAACCCATGACAAGCACATGATGGTGTGGGAATTGCCATGGCTTTTGGTTTTAATACTGCAGAAGAAAATGCATGAGACATTCTGTTTTGGTGCCCCTGTCCCCCCCAGTATAATACTATGTAATGTAGCTACACAACCTCATTTACAGTATTCTGTTAACCCCTATAGTAACGAAATGACACTGGGCATGTATTAGAATCTGTGATGTGACAATAAAGCTGATTCTGATACTCCTCTTGACCAAGTCCAAGTCAAGGAATTTGACTTGGTCAATTGGTCTCAGACATAGAAGAAAAACGTATATGCAACAGGTAAGAGTGAAAAGTATCAAATATAAGGATGGTATTATAAAGTGAGAAAATATGTATCAATCAAATCAAATCAAATCAAACTTTATTTATAGAGCACATTTACAAAGACCAGAAGGTCAACCAAAGTGCTTTTACTATGATCTGGCTGCAAACCAATTTCCCGCAAAGGACAATAAAGCTAACCTTGAACCTTGAACCTTGAACACGATCATAAAACAAGCATACAATCAACACAAATAGCATAGTAAAAACAACATCGAAGCAACACAAGTATTTAGACAGGTTAATTAGGTCAAACAACATTGAAAGCCAGGGAGAAGAGATGTGTTTTAAGCAAAGACTTAAAAGCCTCTAAGGAGCGGGCAGACTGTACATTGTAGCAGTTCACTCAGAGGAAAGTTCATTATGTCTATTCCAACATTCTGTCTAATCTCCAACCCAAATCAGCTTTACACTTGGTCCAGATTTGCTGGTGGCCAGTTGGAAGTGTATTTTCTGATCCTGCCTTAGTAGCTTTCATAGTCCTGCTGTGAACATTAATGCTGCCTGCTGCTGGATGTTGGATCTCTATCCCCCACTGTTTAGTTGCACGCACGCACGCACGCACGCACGCACGCACGCACGCACGCACACACACACACACACACACAGCCGGATATTGCCTATAGAGCTGAATACACTTCTGTGGAAATGTCCTTGTGCCTTATGTGGCTGATACAGTTGCCTGTTGCCTTTATTTGACCTGATATTTGCACAAAAACACCTTTTGTGTCAAATGCAGCTCCGCAAAAACATGCCAGACAGACTTATTTGAAGTTGTTAGTAATAGCTTGAGCCTTCGCTCAAGAGTGCATTTGTTGGATGTTGTACTTGAAAGTGAAGCTTTCGTCTTGGGAAAGCAATTTGTTTGTGTGGATGTGAAGGCACCTGTGAGGCACAGAGAGTCGTAACAAGAGAGCAGAGGAGGTGACTGGGATGATGTCCTTATACCTGTGAAGAATGACTGTATGAAGGCTCACCGGTTTATCTCAATCTCCTTTCTCAGCTCTCTCTCAGCCTATATTATTCTCCCTTCATACCTTTCTCTCTTCAGACCTCCCTCTTTTCATAGCATCTGCAGCCCCCTCCCCTACCCGTGCTGGCTAGATATGAAGATGTCAGGATTCGCTACAGGCAATTTCTCCTTTCTATCTTCTCCACAGCAGGCGCTACACAGGGGGCTGCAGGCTTCTCTTCTCTTCTCTTCTCTTCTCTTCTCTTCTCTTCTCTTCTCTTCTCTTCTCTTCTCTTCTCTTCTCTTCTCTTCTCTTCTCTTCTCTTCTCTTCTCTCTTCTTGCTGCTTTATTCCTCCTTGTTTTAACTGTATTGCTTTATTAGAAGCAATGGAGATCATATATATATTTCAGTAATCTAAGCACCCCACTGATGCCCCATCTCCTTCCACTCCCCGCTCCACAGATACCTTTGAACTTCTGATGAAGCGGGCAGAGAATCACACCAACGCCCTCCTCCAGGAGTCCTACCGTCATATGGCAGGCCAGGCCTCCGGCCCTGTGCGGGAGCTGTTCACGGACATCAGTCTCTTTCTCCTGGGTTCGGAGCTCAGTGTGGATGACCTGGTGCAGCGGTTCTTCAGCGCTCTCTTTCCATTGGTCTACAACCACCTGATCAACCCTGGCCTGACTGACATCGCACCAGGTTATGCAGAATGCGTACGGTCGTCAAGCCGTGACTTGAGGCCCTTTGGTGCAACGCCTGGCATCCTGGCCAATCAAATTGCTCGTTCTGGAGTTTCGGGGAAGCTCCTGCTGCAGTCGCTGCATCTTGGCATTGAGGTCATAAACACCACTGACCACCTACAGTTCAGCCGTGAGTGCAGGCGTGCCCTGCTCAAGATGCAGTATTGTCCTCACTGCCAGGTATGAAGACTTGTCACATGCATTCTGTATGATAACAAATAAACGATATTACCAGGTTTTCCCCCATTTAAATATGATCCTATACTGTGATTCTGTCCACAGGGCCTAACCCAGTCTAAGCCCTGCATGGGCTACTGCCTCAATGTCATGCGAGGCTGTCTGGCAAGCATGGCAGAGATTGATGCCCACTGGAGAGAGTTTGTCCGCTCACTGGAAGGCTTGTCAGCACGAATGCAGGGAGCACAGGACTTAGAGCAAGTACTTCTGGGAGTTCACGTGCTACTTCATGACGCCGTTGAACATGCTCAGAAGAATGGGCCCCGCCTCTCAGCACAGGTCAAATGTTTCATTTTCAGAGTTTTTTGTCTTCAGTTAAATATTGATGTGGAGGGAGACTTGTGTTTATTGTGAGAATAAATAATTGTGTAGGCCAGCAGTTCAAGTGGTGATATGTCCATTCCATACTGTCAGGGAGGTATGTGGTGTAGTGTCCATGCATAAATGGCTTGAAATTGAATATATCATGCTAAACTCAAGCAGACCAGAGCTCTCCAGAAATACATCCCTGTGGGCAGCTCAAAGCCAGTCAGAGACTCAGTGGTCAAGCTACTCGCCAGAGCAGGACTCGGATCCGGGCCCAGTCTGCAGCAAAGATTGTGCATTGCTCATCCCACAAAACTGCAGTTGGATAGAACAGACATTCCACTGTCTGACTTGGTAATTCTCCTACTACAGGATAAAATGTTGGTTATGGAATTGCTATGGTGTCGTGAACCGCAGCAATACAGTGTTGTGGGCTTTGATGACTACATAAGGTACAGTATGATGATTCTCAGATGTTTGGGCAGAAGAAAAAAATCACACCTGTGTGAAGTGAGGGGCGCTAATATATTAAAGTCTAACTCATGTTGATTAGGTGATGTAATGGTGATGTAAAACAAACGGTGCAAACACAAACATTAAACGCCATTAACAAAAGAGACAATATGACATAAACGATACATTATGACATAAATTATCCTTTCATTGTCAATGCGTTTACCGAACAAACTTTGAACTAAAGACAAACATTAAACCTGTGTATATCACACCTGTGTGAAGTGACAGTGAGGGGCACTCTTATCATCATACATCATCATACATCATCTCATCCCGGCCAATCACAATTTGCGTCCTCACTTTTCCGTCTTCACTTTTCTGCCCTCACTTTAGCTTCAATCAAATCATTGCAATGGGGTGATCAGCCAATCACAGGCCAATCTTCACACAAACCCGGAAAGCTGGGCATAGGAGGGGCTAGCGCTAGCTCAAAAAAGCGGGTGTCAATTATCTAATGTAATCCTGGGCTATATATACACTCCCTCTATCAACCTGGGAAGAGCAACGGACTGACTTCATGCTTCCTTCAATGCATGAGGAGTCCAAGCCGCTTCTTTTCACCTGACAGGGGGGATTCATTTTTAATTTAGACCACAATATCACAGTGATTAGCCAGCTACAAAAGTACAAAATGAAGTACAAATTCTGACCACAGGTACAAACAAACACAATTCACCCATATATAGGGCCCGTCACTAGGAACATAATGGCCTGTGTATACAGTATGCATTTTTATGCAGTTTATTTACACTCTGGTTCTATCCAACTCACCCAACGGGCTTTTCCAACTCTAGTCTAGAATATCTCATTCTATGTATACCACATACAGATAATGAATTCTTTATAATGTGCCATTGTTTTGTGCACAATTCATAGATCATCATAAAACAACAGTCTGCTCAGGAAAGTACTAGTACTGCTCAATCTTTGCTGCGCTGACAATGTACTTTGGCTCTGTAGCTCCATCTAGTGGATGGCCACTGCCACTACTACTTGGACCGCTGAATGGTGCCATTCAGAGATCTGTGACTCACACTCCAAACAATGAAGCAGAGATTAAATATGACATGTGAGATCACACTTATTGCTGTGTCATGGTGGCTTGATGGCTGGGGTATCGGAGGAGACTCGTGGCCATCTTCACCCTCCCAATGACCTACTGTGGGGGTTAGCAGGGATGGACCACTCGTAGAGAGGCAGGGGAGCTGGGAATTGGCTTATTATCAAATTGGGAAATGAAGGGCTGTAAAACAATATATGTAAAAATATAAGGGAGTATGCAGGACAAATTAATCTGAATTGTTATTAGAAAGTTGTCATTCCGTATATATGAATAAGAGCAAATGATTTATTTGGTTTGTATTTTGTTGATTTATGAAAAAATATATAGATTCTGATGTTTCTTTCCTTTGTGCTCTTTGGGTAACAGGTACATAAATTGTGTGGAACCCCAACCAGAAAACCTGCACAGGTTGTCGGTGTACAGAATGGCATCCGCAGAGAATCCATCCCTCTTAAAGCTACCCTCCCAGAGACTGGGGACTCCCTTGCTGTCAAGAGGAAGTAAGTAGAGCAAAAACTTTCCCTTTTTTCACAGGTATTGGATTGGTAGTGGGACTCCAACCCAAGTCCCAAGTGGGACTTATTGTGCTTATTGGATTTATAATTTTCAAATTAGATCATCAGCTCATTATAGCAAGTCTATTCAGCTAAATTGTTCAGGGGGCCACATTGACAGATTGATTGATTGATTGATAGAATTACAGTACATTTCAAGTACAACTCAATACAAAAAAAACTGTTAACAGTGAGTGGACGACACCATAAAGCATTACACTTGTTTACAATAGGGTCCACCATTTTCAATTCATCAAAACATTAAGAGACGTACGAATATACACAACTATATAGTCAAAACAGGAAATCATCATAGAGGAGGTAAAAAGGGAAAATAAACATATTCAGTGAGGGGGAAAAGGGGTGGGTGGGGGATTCAGATTTTACGGGGGCCAGTTTCAAATTGCAGCCGTCCGTAGGTGCCCTTTGAGAGCAGTTTTGAAGGAGTCAAGGGATTTGCATGTCTTAATGACTGTTGGTAGGGCGTTCCACATTTTGGTGGCATAGGAGCGGAATGAATTTAGACCCTTGTTTGTGCCGAATCTGGGCGAAAGAAAGAAAGCCAGGGGACCGGGGGCCGGACTGCCTCCCCAGTCGAATAGCCCTGCATTATAGCTTTACTGCAGTAATGGTATAATTCTTTAATGCTGGTTGTGTGTGTATTTTTGCAGGGAGTTTCTGAACAGTCTCCGCCTCTACCGTACATACTATGGTGGCCTGTCAGATCAGCTGTGTGTGAGTGAGCTGGCCTCTGGGGATGGACTGTCCTGCTGGAATGGAGCTGATATTGTCAAGAGGTTAGATTTGAAAACATTTAACATCAATTATTTTTGGTTAGAGACAATTTATGACTTTGCCGCACGCACGCACGCACGCACGCACGCACGCACGCACGCACGCACACACACACACACACATTCCCCTGCTCATATGTCCTAGCTGCCTCCACAAATTAGCTGACACTGATGGAGAATTCATCCATAGATCTTTGATACAAATGAGTGTGAACCGGAGCCGACAAGCAAGCCTCTTTCATAGTATTAGATGGCGTCCTTGTCTGATTGCATCACAGCATCTCTGCCTTAAGCTTGATTCATACTTTGTTGCATGGCGGTGTTCCTCGTCGAAAATTCCCGGACTACAAGCTCACAACGTACTGTGAATGTGACCCGCTGTGAACTTGTAGGTCTGCAATGTTCGCTGTGCGACCGACCGACCATAAATGAGGCTTTACCTGTGCTGTCATCACTCAAGGACTTCCTCATATATCCTCAGTCGGTGGTATTTCCTCCAAAGTGTCAGCTCCTGTCAGCGCCACTTGGAATGACAGGTGGGCCTATATTTCAAAGTGAGTGGGGTTTGGAGTCACCATATTGGGTTAGGGTCCACCAGTAAAAGATGACAGGTCTATTGATATGGCTTTCACAGCTGTTATGAAGGAGGGGGTGGGCAAGGTCTGTAGTGTCACTCCCACCCTTCTTGAAGCCCTATTCTACTCGATACATGGTGAAATTTAGAGTGTTTATTTGAGAGCGACTCTCAGAGTCAAATCAACATTTTACTGTACTACACAACTGCTGGCAAAAATGTCTTATTGCCACCATTGCCACCATTTTAACATTGCCCTATTATATCGTGACTATACCGGTAATTCATTATATAGATATGCGGTTTTCATTTTTCTTTCTTCACAGAATCAAAGGTGTTATGGATGATACACCAGGATCCTGGATGGCTTGATTCTAGGCTTAAATTAATTGATATTTTTGTAAATCTCTATGGGAAAAATGAATGGCAGATTGTTCAGTGGGTCCAGAAAACCATGCCCACTGCTATGCTCTAGGGCAGTGGTCCCCAACGTTTTTCGCCGTGCACCCCCTGTTACTTCCTGATCTAGCTGATGCACCCCCCAATGCTCAGTCTTGTTGTATTTGGCCGAAAATGATACATTTTTGAGTGGTGCAAACCACTCCAACAACTGGCTTTGTACCCGTGTACCTGTGTACCCGTGTTTGTTCGTACCAAAAAAACGAGCATGGTTACTATGGTTAGCACTGAGTGGTGTGTGACGTCACTGCACCACTCAGTTCACACGGGTGTGATTTTTTTACATGATTATTGCAAAGAGTGTCAGTGCACTGAGAGACATGCAGCTGCTGTATGCTCCCACAGCTGCTCTATACATCTCCTTACAGCAGTGTTTTACCGGATTTTGCCATTTGTGTTAAATAACACCATAAAACCGCCATTAGCCTTTTCATGTCACGCACCCCCTAGAGGGCATTCGCGCACCACAAGGGGTGCACCACAGTGTGGGAACCACTGCTCTAGGGCATTGCAGTGGGCGTGGGACTATAAAGTCTATAGTCAAGTGATCAAGACGGATCCGTCCGATTTTCCCTATTTTATCCTAACATTTCTGGCCCAGAATAACCTACCTGACCTGGTGGAAAAGTGCTCAGAGGAGCACTTTTTATAGTTATATTGTTCATTCCCCCTTTTATGCCACGTAAACAAATTCATCGTCATAAAAAATATATAACCTAATGGATCTAATCTGTAGCTAAATTTGTAACCAACACACCAACATAGTCAGTGCAAAATTGTTGCATCACAACAACGGATTCATTTTGTCCACTGCCATTGGTGTCCACGATCGGCAGTCAATGAGGCAAATATGGTCGATACCGAAACGTGTGCCTATATATTATCTTTGCATCCCTATTAAATAGTAAGTCTCTCATCGTCTTTATTAAAAAGATTTTAGATCAGAAGGGACATTAAGATGTATCCATACTGTCAAGCAGAAACAGACAGTATATAGACAATAATATGTCAGAATCCCCCAGAACAAAGTTCCACAGTATTCACATTAGAAATGCCTTTAATGTGCAAATTATGAGCGTGTGTAAATAAGTACACAATAGGCACACATTAATAGTACACAGTATGTCTCCTGTTGTTCTTGTTGTTTATCCCATTTTGGGTGGGAACCCCTTTTGGTGTTTTAAAGCATTGTGTTACACTTTAGCTATTGAAAAACAGCAGATCTACAAACTCATAGCGCGCCACCGAGTGCCGCGCTATGAACTTGTAGGTCTGCTATTTTTGAAAAATCGTGAAAATGTCTTTTGAATATATATTATTACAGAGTGAACATTTTAACTCAAATCTTTGCTTCTGGAACAACATATTTTCAGATGGGGGGGCGGAGGCATATTACATATATTTTTTGGGGTCCTTGACATGAAATATTGAGCACCACTGATACAGAAACGTGAGGTTTTTCAGAAAACTGTCAGGATTTAAAAGACATTTTTAAAAATTCTATGTCTATTTTATCCTTGTTGTTTTCTTGTTGAGGAGGGATTTTCCATTACCAAGGAATGAGCCCATGCGGTGGGGAGAACAGAGACATTGTGTTGGAGAACTGCAGAGGCAGGTTAGCAGGCAGCAAACTGTCAATCAACTCTGCCAGGTGTCCCAGGGAGTTTGTTTTATAGACTTGGGCTGTGTCTTCTTAGTTCTACAACTTTTCTTCCTCTCTGCATCTTTCCTTCGTATAGGCAGTAACATGAAGAGTCTCGGGCAGATGTCCATGTTGTGCTTTGTCTTTGACAACTTCTATTTGTTTAGGACAAATTTTACACTACATTGTATGGCGATGTCGTGCCTTACGACAGATATACAAGCTCACATTGTGACACATCATGGCACATCACACCAGGCTGTGAGCTACCGCATGCTTGATACTGTACACAGCACACCCATGTCACGCGGCAAAAATAGCAGATCTACAAGTGCAGCGGCAGCGCTTGTACTGTAGATCTGCTAGTTTGTGTAGGCTTTTGGCAGCACCAAGATCAGAGGGAGAGGAAAAAAACCGAGAACGCAGAGCAGACGATTGAGATGCGTTCCTGCGGCTTAGTTGATTTCCTGTCGAGCTTACAGCCCTGTGTTGATTTCTATTAGCCCAGAAGCCTACATTACAGGCCTTGACGTCTACACAGGCTCAGACGAAGCCAATAAATAACCTCCTGCCTGCGGGTCATAACCCGACACCCATAGGGAGGGAGCGCAATGAAACACACTGCCGGCTGACGGCTGATTTACAGAAGCATGCAGAGGCTTCAGAGACCTGAAACGATTGGTTCAGAGTGCCTGTGTGTGCGTGCGTGTGTGAGCGTGTGTGTGTGTGTGTGTGTGTGTGTGTGTGTGTGTGTGTGTGTGTGTGTGTGTGTGTGTGTGTGTGTGTGTGTGTGTGTGTGTGTGTGTGTGTGTGTGTGTGTGTGTGTGTGTGTGTGTGTGTGTGTGTGTGTGTGTGTGTGTGTGTGTGTGTGTGTGAGTAGCTCTTTGTGTGCACTGCAGCAAATTGTTTTTTGGTTCTTAAAGTCGTATCGAGTCTGCACCAGAGCTTTAGTATTTGTTTTTCTTAATATAGGGGACGAAAAGAAAACATGCCAAAGGAGCCAGAGGGATTAAGGTAGATTTTGTGCACATCCACATATGGGTCCATGGTAAACAAAGAGATAAAGGGCAATCCGATAAGATCAAAGACAAGAGTGCAAACCCTGTAAAACCCATAGTGTTCATTTAACTCTGAGAGTGTAATGTTTATTTATGGGAGGAACACGTTCTCTGTTTCTCTTGAGTTTGACTTTCATGCCTTCGTTGAACATATTAAATGGTCTAAAAATGTCCTCTGGACTGGACAGTTGTAGAGATGACATGAAATGTGTATGACCTTTTGGTTGGGGACGATGTCCCTGTCAGAGCAGAAAAGGTTAGCACGTTCCCACATGTTCATGTCCACCTCTGCCTTGGATACTCATGGAATAGCTGGCAGAGGTTGCCATCAGCTGCCTACTCTATCACCACACTCACACACACACACACACACACACACACACACACACACACACACACACACACACACACACACACACACACACACACACACACACACACACACACACACACACACACTCATTTTTGAGTGGTGCAACCACTCCCTTACGGAGCTATGTGTGTGGCTGGGTGGCTGGCTGGGTGGGTGGGTGCGTCTGAGCACGAAAACAGCATGGTTGTTTTTCACCACCTGACACACACAAACACACACACGCACATATTAACTGTATATATGGTGATTTCGGGTGTACCAGTACAGTACAGTGACAGTACAGTACAGTAGAGGGTACAGTAGAGGGACATGTGTTTGGTCCGACTAGTCATTGGTCCGAAAAACGACAACCCACCTCAAACCCTAACCTAACCACAACCGCAAGCACGGGAGCAGGCGCTAGTCCGAGGTGCGGACGCATGTCGAACCAATGCTCCGTCGGACCATAGTATGCCTCCCGCTATCACCAGGAGGGTTGTATGGTGTTGTTAAAAAGCCACAGCCTCAACAAGTGTGATGCCATGTTTTATTCATGATCATCTCTGGTGGGGGGGCCCTGTAATTCATCCCCACCTGCAATCTGTCTCGCGGCTGCTAGTGCACACCAGGTGTCTGGTGGTCTGTTTATATTTTCAAAGTGCCTCTTTCTAATTGGGTTAACACATTTTTTATTTTCATTTTCCTGATAATAAGGTAACTGACCTTGTGTGCCGTTTGAATTTAATATGCAATCTGCTGCTCAGGAGATGAAAACATTCAATAATATGTCTCTTAGAGAGAGACTGGTCTGCATGTGGAGCTTATTCTTTAATGACCCACCCTTTAACACTGGATTGACAGTCTTAGCCTTCCATTGTATTGCACGACTATAGAAACATACAATGCCTCTGTGTCCAGATATTTATTCAGGGAATATGGGTCAGCTTCAGTTGTATGCTATTCAGTTCTGTTGTACTGTAGCCTACTGTACTGTACTGTACTGTACTGTACTGTACTGTACTGTACTGTACTGTACTGTACTGTACTGTACTGTACTGTACTGTACTGTACTGTACTGTACTGTACTCTTGTTCTATTTTATTCTGTTCCATATTGTTCTATTATGTTCTGTTTCGTTCTATTTTATTCTCTTCTGTTTTTGTGCTGTTCTGATTCCTTGCGGAGGTAATTTAGATTGGCTTAATTGAAGTGACAGCTTTTAAGCTCCTGCTAATAGCAATCAATTGAAGATGCAGCAAGAGCTTAAGATTACCTCTTAGTTAATCTCATGCCATGGGGAGCATACTTAATTTGACGGTGTCCTCCCAGGGAGCCTGTGCTCCAACACAGTACACTACATTGAATTATAGCCCACTGAACATAATCATGATATTATCAAGTTCGTGGTATTAAATACATAAGAAAGGTTTTTCTTCTAGACCTGTTGTGCACAACATAGTCTTCGCTTAAACCCAAGAAACCGGTTGGCTGGTTTATCGTTTCAAATTGGATTTATAATCGTGATATACTGAAGTCATTTGTATTTACATGTGATTCTGCTTAAAAGTTCATTCCGGGTTGTAGTACCTGTTTCTCACCAGCAAGGGGCACTCAATACATTTTGTTACATCCATTTTACCAAGCCACTTTTACTGGCCATTCAAGATGATTCACTGTTGTAATTTAAAAGGGAGAAGAATAACCCTTTAAGCATACACAATCACATATATAATGCATTACTGTCCTCTTTGTCACCCTCAATAGAGTGTGTGTGTAAGTGAGAAAATGCGCTTGATAGAGAGAAAGCAACTTTAATCAAATATGACAATTCTTGAATACTAGCTACACCTCAAAATTACGTTCAAAAAATCATAATAATGTATATAATGATATACATATGCTAAGATTTGTAACAACACACTGCAGAAAAAAATGTGTAATTCCTTCTGCCTCTTGTCCTATAGGACCCATGCTCATAGAAATGTGTAATTCCTCCTGTCTCTTGTCCTATAGGACCCATGCTCATAGAAATGTCTGTCTCTTGTCCTAGGACCCATGCTCATAGACTGTCTCTTGTCCTATAGGACCCATGCTCATAGACTGTCTCTTGTCCTAGGACCCATGCTCATAGACTGTCTCTTGTCCTAGGACCCATGCTCATAGACTGTCTCTTGTCCTAGGACCCATGCTCATAGAATGTCTCTTGTCCTACTGTAGGACCCATGCTCATAGACTGACTCTTATCCTATAGGACCCATGCTCATAGACTGTCTCTTGTCCTATAGGACCCATGCTCATAGACTGTCTCTTGTCCTAGGACCCATGCTCATAGACTGTCTCTTGTCCTATAGGACCCATGCTCATAGACTGTCTCTTGTCCTATAGGACCCATGCTCATAGACTGTCTCTTGTCCTACTGTAGGACCCATGCTCATAGACTGTCTCTTGTCCTACTGTAAGACCCATGCTCATAGACTGTCTCTTGTCCTACTGTAGGACCCATGCTCATAGACTGTCTCTTGTCCTACTGTAGGACCCCTGCTCATAGACTGTCTCTTGTCCTACTGTAGGACCCCTGCTCATAGAAATGCAGTACCTTTGCCGTAATAACTCATGTGAGGAAATAGGCCTACAACTCATTTTGGACTCCTTATCCATTGTTTAAAAAACCAGTGCGGTAAAACAACGAGAAGCAGAAGCACCCCTTAAACCCAGCAGCCAAAGTCCATAGACAATAAAGCTAGAGCACATAACGAGAGAGAGAGAGAGAGAGAGGGAGAGGGAGAGGGAGAGGGAGAGAGCAGATTGTCAGAATTGCTGCGTTTTCTTTTTAGAGAGAGAGAGAGAGAGAGAGAGAGAGAGAGAGAGACAGAAAGAAAGAAAGAAGAGGAGACAGGGAGGAAAGGAGAGGAGAGCGGATGTTCCTGAAGACAGAGCTCTACTGTACTGCGACAGCTGCCCACTGCAGATAACCACAAAACCACTGGAGCACTTGAGGTCTGGGAGCTGCATGGCTAGAGTTCCACTCCAACATGACCTTATATCCGTCTGGGTTTAGACCTTGGGCTTGGTCAGAGTACCACTCCCTGACGATTAGTCCAAGTGACAGAGAGGGGACCGTGTGTGGCTGACTGAACGCAGTTCAAAAGCACTCCTGTTGCATATGCCTGTGTGTGTGTGTGTGTGTGTGTGTGTGTGTGTGTGTGTGTGTGTGTGTGTGTGTGTGTGTGTGTGTGTGTGTGTGTGTGTGTGTGTGTGTGTGTGTGTGTGTGTGTGTGTGTGTGTGTGTGTGTGTGTGTGTGTGTGTGTGTGTGTGTGTGTGTGTGTGTGTGTGTGTGTGTGTGCGTGCGTGCGTGCACCGGCACTAACCAGGCCATTTTGTTATTGCACATCATTGCACTGAATGCGATTAATCTTCATTTCCATTTCTTGGAGAAAAAGAAAATCATATTTGATTTATTAGTTCTCAGATTTTCTGTCGACATTCCAGGTTGATGGCTCAGTGATTCCTTATAGCCTCTGCCTCAGCCAGGGAGAGCAGCCTGGTTAAGTGCAGTCACACTTTGATTTGAAATGGCTGAAGAGGAGATGTTATTGTGCAATGTGTGAATGATGTGTGTTTTCATCTTCCTGCCAACTCTGTTTCACTGAGCATACCTGTAATCCATTTGCTTCACAAGAACATAATTCCCCCTCCTTGTGTTGGAACTCTGTCCCCATGCAGCATCTGGAGCAGATTGTGGCTCTGTAGTTTGCCAGGTCACTGGACATTCATATTAAAAGCCTTATTGTGTTACTGCACTGGTGCAATGGTCGATTCACATGATCCACCAGTTTTTTTTGGGGCAGGATCATGCACGCTCAAGCCGACCACGTGCACAGATGTGCCTCACTCCTCACATACTGTAACATAAGCAACACAGCATTTTGGCTACAGTATGGCTGCTGCCAGTATCCTATCTGCACGCAGCAAGAATATCTCAGCCACCGTCGGAAAAAGAGGAAGATACTTGTTCAAAACAAACTTTTTAGTTTCAGCTGCTGTAATTCAAGGCATTCCTTGGGAAGATTTACAAGGAATAATCCGCCAGTTAAAAAACATTACACCCCTGCTTACTGATGAACTGTGTGAACACACCATGACCCTCTCACGCTGGTGTGATATCATTCTGACTTGTTGACTATGCACACTGTCTGGTCCCCACAGAGCACTTCTCTCAGATATAACTAGTGAAAATAGGCAGCAGAGTGGTGGAAAGAACTTTGAGTGTGTGCCGACAAACAGTGGGAGCAGATCGAGGTGCAGCGTTCAGCGAGAAAGAGAAACAAACAAAGTTTAAAAAAAAAAAAAGTTAAAAAGAGTCCGAAACTGACTAACAATCCAATATAATAGGCACAGGATTGTATGAATGATTTTCAGTGTTTTTCATTTTCTTCGCACAAAAAGCCCTAATTAACCAGTATTTCTCTACACTATTATAGTCATCTCATCTGAAACATACCTCCTGTTTTTTTAACTGTCACCTCCAATAGCCTTTTTTACTGAGAATATTTCCTTTATTAACGCCCCATTGTCTTCCCTATGCAAAATAGTTTGAAGGCTTTGTGAGGATTCAACCCTTAAGCCACCTCTGAGCTGCAGTCTGAAGTCTTGTCTTTTACTGAAGGGATTTGTGGCTTAATTTAATATCGAATATGCATAACTACATAACATCCAAATCCACACTTTTCAGCTTCTGAATAGACGTGTGTGTGTGTGTGTGTGTGTGTGTGTGTGTGTGTGTGTGTGTGTGTGTGTGTGTGTGTGTGTGTGTGTGTGTGTGTGTGTGTGTGTGTGTGTGTGTGTGTGTGTGTGTGTGTGTGTGTGTGTGTGTGTGTGTGTGTGTGTGTGTGTGTGTCTCCGTGAGGATGGTGCCTAGAAACAAAGGCCCTCATATCTTTGCATCATGATGTTGGTTTATCTCATAGACACAGGCTGCCTGGGACGATGACTGCAGTACACCAACCTGTCTGTTCCTTTGATTTTCAATGCATTTGTTAACAAAACATGTTTTCCATTTGCTTTCCACAAAGTGAAAACTGTAGTGAACATGAACTATTCATTAGTGCGGCAATTTGTTTTCATTCTTTAAGCACTTTAAGCCTCGAGTGCATTCTGTTCGTAATTTGCATTTGGGATGTCAAAACAATCTGTATTTGTCTCTCTCTGAAGCATGTTTTATTATTCAGTAGGTTTTAGTAGGTTTGAACAAATGTATAAACGGGTACAGCCAGTACATTTCTATTTTAATGTCTTAATCAAAGTAGTCTGACATTTGCTGGAGATCCATCCGTGCTTTGTTGAGGAAATTCTCCCATGCACAGAAGGCTCTTCAACACCTTTTTATGAGTAGAAACCTACCTTTTAGCTTCTGACCCAACCTGAAGCATTGGTACTGTGAATATACTCTCATTAATCTCACCTATCACTGTAAGAGGTCCAAGTCTCGAGGCTCCCAGAGAATTAAATTAAACGGCACTGTCATTTCTGGGATGCAAACACAAATGTCTTGGACAACACTAGTGAGGCCCGCTCTGGGATGCCCTGAGATCAGACCTTGTTCTTTCATCATTGGCCCCTCTAATGTTGTCCTACAGTTTCTATGGAAACAGAACCTGCCTTGTAAAAAAAAAAGAAAGGGGGGAAAAAAAGTTTCACCTTCTTGGAGCCTGCCCTTTACCTGACAGCCAAGATAAACGAGCAGGGTCCTGGGAGGAAGGCAACACAAACATGCATCTCTGCTCAGTGGCCCATGCTCATTGGCTCTCTGCTGGAACCCCTTATTTACCTTAATGCTGAGAGGTGTCGGGAATGGGGGAGGACTGAGTGCACAGGAGAAGGCGTGTGAGGGGGGATTGTGATTACCTCCCATCAACAACCTTGAACCACCGTGCCGCAGCAAGACAAGAAAGGGAAGAAAACTCTCTCTTCCCAGGCCCCCATAATGCACCTGTTTCGGATGATGTCATATGTCACCTTCAGCTAATGAAGGTGATGATGACATGCATGAGCGGAGCATACGTTCACCATCTGCTCCGATCCACCATTGCCGGAGTAGCGTCCCATGGCTCTGTAGTGGAGGAGTCGACGCACATTCACACCACTGTATGCCGAACTGTTCCCTCGCCACACGTGGGAGTCCAACTCACAGCCTGCAACCACATGAATGTGTGAGACTTTATTCATATGTTCACGCCACAAGTAACTCCAACAACGAACCTCAGAGGCCATTTATTTTCATGCTATAGTTGAGCGAACCAACACAAGCTGGCTGATGTGACTGTTGCCTTCGGTTTTGTTGGCTGCAGTTTAACTGTTTTAACAGTTTAACAGCCAAAACATTTAATGTTGATGAATTTGGTCATGACCTGTTTGGCTTGTTTCAATGTATTCTATAATCAATATTGCTCTGGTTTGTTGTTGAAGGACAGGCCATGGCATAAACTTACTTATGCTCATTAGATTGTCATAGCCATTCTCAAGCTTAGTTATAGGAGGACATAAAGTAGTCATTTTGTAGGGTCTTTACACCTTGTGGATGTTTTTCTACACTTACATTCAATTTCATGTCCTTTTTTAATTTCCTACTCCAAGCCTTTAGCTACTACTTATGATTCATCACGGTAGCTTCAAGAAATATTAATGTTGTCACGCTTATGTCACTATAAGGAGTTCCCAATGCAGCTACGCCCAGATACGAGTGTGATGTCTAACCCACTCTGATGTCATCAACATTACATAGAACCTGAGTCATAGATGGACTCAGGTTCAAGCTCAGGAGGGACATATACAGACAGATGGGTACAACAGGTACTTTGACTTGCATAAACGGGTGGGGCATTCATTACCAACTTGCATCGTTCCTGACTTGCATTGTTCCCGGTGTCAATTAACAAACACATTGCAAAATTAGTTATCAGTGAAATTGGCTTATGCCTGCATAATATAAAACACACAAAATGCATTGCGAATTAAATTCGCTTATACCTGCATATACAAAACACACAAAATGCATTGTGAGCTTATTTCTGCTATTTTCTTTAGCAGACACAAGTCACAGTAGGTAACAGAAAAGAACAATTTGAAACCACTTTGAACCTGTCATCTCTATTTTGGGCATGTCATTATAGGCAATTTGCAATGAATCATTCATTCAATCAATCAATCAATCAATCAACATATATATACATAAATAAATAAATAAACAAACACAAACAAACAAACAAACAAACAAATAAATAAATAAATAAATAAATAGCAGATACAATACATTTATAGCTCACAATACATTTCGTGATCTTCTGTTTCTTCTTTCTGTTTGCCATAATGAATTATGTTCCAATAAACTAAAGTGAATACGTGATGCTCCCTGTCTTAGTTGGAACACACTTGCATTTTCAACATGCGTGACAAGCATACAAGTATCACCCAATCACTGCATGTTTGCAGTACAGTTTGTCTATCAGAATGGTGTGACATGTTAACCAGGCCCGTGAGAACATGTACCTGACAAATCAAATGTGTAGGCGATGGCATACATGATTTAACAAACACATTTACATGATTTCTCCCCCTGTGCACTTGGAATACTAAGGACTGAATTTATTTTTCAGACAAGTGACAACAACCGGTGGTGACATAGTTCCAGGTTGTTGTGCTGCGTTTGATTCGTTGTTGTTTACACACAGCGGTGCCTGTCACCATATGAAGCAGACCCCATCAAACTGTAATGAAGCACACACACACACACACACACACACACACACACACACACACACACACACACACACACACACACACACACACACACACACACACACACACACACACACACACATCATGCAGTGTTAAATATCCCTGTGTTACAAACTCCTGCAGGTAATGTTAATGAAATTGGCTGCCAACAGTGGGGTACAATTAAGCAGCCTATGCAGCATGAATGATTGAACACCAAAACTATCCAAAGCCTACCTACACAGCTAAATCTGGAGTATTCATTTAACGAAGAAAGAAAATAATTAGTTGATTTAGTCGACGAATCTGTAAAAGTGTGTGTCCTTTCTGGTTGACGAGGTTGAGAGCTGACCATTCTGATTTTGGTTTCACAATGGCTATAGTGACTGAATATTAAAAGTTTACAAGAGATGTGCATGGACAAAAAGCATAAAAAACTAGAAAAGTGTGCTCCTCGGGCCAGCAGACTTTGGAAGGCAATCATAGGCTTCCGCGGCTTCATGCAGCCAACACTTCCGCGTTCAGTTTGGGCCGCCGGAGCGCTTCCGGTCGGCAGCCACTCATTCACTGTGAACGTACGGTCGTGATTTTGTAGGAATAAAGTTCAGTTCTTTAAACCACACCATTTAATTTGATAATGTGATGGCGTAGTTTTTCATAGTTTGTCATTATTATTATCAACAAATCTCCCATTAAAATTTCAGCACGTGTCAATTCATTGTCTCAATTGTGTGTAAGATTTTAGTCTATTCAAATACAATGATGTGCTGCACAGTAGCATTAGCTCCAAACCACACACTTCAGTTTGATTAATCCAATAAGCATGAAATAAATAATATAACATTCTCTATAACTATGATTTTATTTAAAGGCAATGAAAGGCTAGAGCTTATGACCCAAGCGTCTGGAGGTGTCCGACGTTACATAGGTGCCTCAATGCGGCTGCAGAGTTGAACACTGGCACTTCTGAATTAAGTGATAGTAAATGCGATTGTCATTACAATTTTACTGTATGCTAATCCACAAAAGTGTGACTGTCAATAAGTTGTGTTTTTGGGGACTTTTTCTGCCTTTATTGATAGTAAGTGGAGAGTAAGAAAGAGACGAGGAGAGAGACGCAGCAAAGGTCGTCAGGATTCAAACCTGCAACGTGCTGTCAGGCAGTAGAGCCTGGGGTATGCGCCTGGACTGCCATGAGCAGAAAGGGAGAGGGTGTAGCCTACGATAGCACTTACTGCATTGCACTGCCTGGAAATGGCACCTAGTGGACCAATTGGCCAGGGCTCAAGATAGGGCCCTTCGGCCTTCGGACTACAAGGGGATAGCCCAGGGATAAATGGACCAGTTTTACTGTGTGTACTAAAACATTCAGTGTACTCCAAGAAATTCCCTTTTACATGTTGCACTCTCAGATGAATGAATGAATGAATAAATAAAAAAGAAAAGACTAGTTCAAATGGTTTTCTGCATCATCACACACACACACACACACACACACACACACACACACACACACACACACACACACACACACACACACACACACACACACACACACTGCTGAAAGTCATAGCAAGTGATATAATGTATGATAAAGAATGGTTATTTCCAGAGATGGTCTTTGGTGTGTTGTAATAAATAAAATCTGTTAGATGTTTCTCAAGACCACCCCCCCCGTTTCCCAGGCGTTGCAAATGTTATCACTGCTCTACAGCAGGAGATTATGAAAGTTTGGATTGACAGGTCCTTCTCTGCAGCTCTTGGGGGGACAGTCAAAAGACAAGCATTGGTGATTGAGGATGAACGGTAGATAACATACATTAGATGACCTTTTAGAGCAGTTGAACCTATCACTCTCGGTAGGGCCACTCCTCTCCCCTTGTTTTGACACCCTCTCTTTCTTTCTCTCCCCCCTCCCTCCCCCTCTCTCTCTCCCTCTCTCTAGTGAGTTCTGTGAGTTGGCAGCTTGTATCTGATCCTGTGGTAATTTACTGGTAGCGATAAGGCAGTGGGTGCTTGCAGTCTTTTGTTATACTTGTTTCTGACAGGGAAAACCGAAGCCTGTAGAGACCAAATTGGATTTAAAATTTAGACTGCAGATAGAAGAGAAACACACAGGCTTATCATCCAACTTCCAACAATCCCAAAAGTGAACAGAGAAAGACAAACCTGGTCAACTGCTTGTTTAAAAGCAACTGGGCTCCTTATTCAACCATTAGCCAGCCCATCATGTATAGGAACGTGGGAATGGAGTAATATAATCTATGTTAATGAGTTGTCAGAGACCGTGACCCAACAAGAAATTAGTGCTTAGTGTGCTTAGTGTGCTTAGTGTGTGCTTAGTGTGCTTTGTGTGTGCTTAGTATGTGTGTGTGTGTGTGTGTGTGTGTGTGTGTGTGTGTGTGTGTGTGTGTGTGTGTGTGTGTGTGTGTGTGTGTGTGTGTGTGTGTGTGTGTGTGTGTGTGTTTAGTGCTTAGAGCTTAGTGTGTGTGTGTGTGTGTGTGTGTGTGTGTGTGTGTGTGTGTGTGTGTGTGTGTGTGTGTGTGTGTGTGTGTGTGTGTGTGTGTGTGTGTGTGTGTGTGTGTGTGTGTGTGTGTGTGTGTGTGTGTGTGTGTGTCTCTACCATCCCACCTTACATGTTTTGTGTTTTAGGGATTCAGGGAAGACAATCATCAGCATCAGCCGATTTGGGCAAAGGCTGAACCAACATGGTCAGATTCAGTGGTAGACAGTAACTAAATCCATTTACTTGAGTACCGTACATTTCTAGGAAGGAATATGAAAAATATAAGAATTAAGCTCTATTTCAAATAAAAGTTAAAATAACCGATCTAAAGCTCACAATGTGTCTTAAAGGAGAATTTCATGCTAGAAGGCTTTCTTACATTTCGTCGAAAATCATTTTTTTTGTATAAATCCTCTCTTCATAATGTCAACAGTATGTGTAGCGTCTATGGAGTAAAGTGTGACGCTACACAAAAAAATAGATTTTCGAGCGATGGAAATAAGCGAATTAGAACTAAAACCCAGCGCCCCATTGAGGGCTTATGGTGGGGTAGGGGAAATAGCCAATAATGCGTTTTTGCACAAAATAACACCACTTTGTTGCTACAACGAAAGGTAAGAAAGCCTTCTAGCATGAAACTCTCCTTTAATATCTACGTTTTACGAAGTACATTTGCGCTCAAATGTACTTTGTAGTTTGTACCTTTTGAATACTTATATTTACTTGAGTATACACTTTGCGCATCACTGGTCAGATTAGATTTGTATGGTTGACAAGCAACACATGTAGAGAAGATGGTTGACAAGCAGAAATCCAGCATTGTTGCAGGGGTTATAGCTTTGCAAAATGTTGACCATGTTCAAATCCAGCATTGTTGCAGGGGTTATAGCTTTGCAAAACGTTGACCATGTTCAAATGTCGGTACCCAGCACTGGATGATCAGTCAACGTAGCTATGATGTATGACATCATAGCTACGCTGACAGTCAGGGATGCTTGTTTGACTAAACCAAGTCCTGAAGTGTTGTACCTCCCCTGATGGTTTTTGTTTTTTGTTTTTTTTCAGGTTCATGTTTTAGGTTGTTATTAGAGAGATAAATGTGAGTCTTAAATCTTTTTCTTTCGTTTTAGCGTTTTTAGCTATTTTTGACTAAATATTTTTTTAGCCTACAAAACATTACGGCGATTTCTTTATTGTTATTTTACTATAGTCCTACTAGACCCCAGTAAATTACATCTGGCCACAGTAATTGTTTTCAGTGTGTCTGAACGAACAACTGACTACTTGGGGGCTGCCATACACTGTGTCCTCCTCCTTCACATTCAATAGAAGACCTCGCAATCTTTTGTGGCCAGATGTAAATTCCTGGGGTCTAGTAGGACTATAGTAAATAATAATAAAATAAATCGTCGTACAATTTTGTAAAAAGAAAGACGTATTTAGTATTTAGCCACTTTGAATGCCCCCGCCCCAATTATTATTATTTTTAACTCTCACTTTTTACTTTCTCTAATAACAAGCTAAAACATGAACCTTGGTTGAAAAAACCCAAAGTTGTCCTTAAATGATCTCAAGATACGCATGTCTGAAATGCAGGCACAAAGCCAACTTTGTGCTTGCTTTTAAGCAAAAATTCTCATAACAATCGGCATTGGCAACTATAGATGGAAAATAATTGGATATTGTTAGTAGCTTCATTTAAAATTAATTCAAGAGCTAATAATGGCCTTTGTGTGGGCGGCTTGTGAAATAAAAAATGTGAAAAATATTCCACAAAATGTTAATGTGTTTCTTTGGCTATTGGCAGTGTGCAACAGAAAGTGTGAATGAGAAATCTTCCTCTGATCGGTTCAGCGGTTTGGTAGATTAGCTCAGGAGTCAGGACAGGGACAGACAGACAGCATCCTATATACAGAGCCACACTGGACAAAATTCTGGAAGAAAACTCACCAGTGCATCGTGTGTGTGTGTGTGTGTGTGTGTGTGTGTGTGTGTGTGTGTGTGTGTGTGTGTGTGTGTGTGTGTGTGTGTGTGTGTGTGTGTGTGTGTGTGTGTGTGTGTGTGTGTGTGTGTGTGTGTGTGTGTGTGTGTGTGTGTGTGCGTGCGTGCGTGTGCGTGCGTGCGTGTGCGCGTACTTCTCTAAAACACTGGGTGCTTTATTTGTTTGTTGGTATTAGCCTATAGTATACATCCTGTAAATAATTTATCTTCATGCTACACATATTCATGTGCATCATTGCATGCGTGCGTGTGTGTGTGCGTGTGTGTGCGCGTGTGTGTGTTCCAGTCAAGCCGTGCTCTTTTCCTTCTCAGCCACGTAGAACGGCAGGGCAGCCAGACAGGGTCATTGCCTCAGGGGTGTCTTAGAGAAATGCGTCGTTGCTGTGGGCTATAGGAGAAATATGAAAGAGACCCTAAATCAAGACACAGGGCCCCATGAATCATGTCAACTGCAGAGCCAAAGAAGAGGGATGAGGCCATCTGTAGCAGCATATGAATGGCTAACTGACTCACATTGCTGTTGACACAAGCTCAAGAAGTGTGAAGAGGTTGTGCAGATTAGTGCTGCTGGCTGCCGCATAGCGCGTTGCCACCCTGGAGGTATTCAGAGTGAGCGAACCCAGAATAAGCTTGACGGTTGATACATCAGTCTGACACTCAACCTTCAACGTTAGCCTGACAGCCTGGCAGGCTGCATTGTTAGCTTACAGGAAGTGTCAGTTAACAACACAGTCGTAACAGCTAAAAAGAAATCTGAAAACAAAATGCTTTGTAATAGCTACAGGGCCTCTTCCTGACCTTCGTATGGATCATAGCCTTTTTGCTGGGTTCCTTGCAGTGTGCCTGTAATGTATGATTAATATAGGCTAGGGATGTGCCGATGAATTGCTGTTATGGTCGATAACCGATATTACCGATGTCAATATGATCTCATTCTGTATTGAAAAAATATAATAATGTTGTCCATTCTGAAGAATACATGTAACAGGGTATCTGCACTGCAGGCTTAGGAAAGTCAGATTTAACTTTAATACCTTTATATTTAATATTGTGAGCTTGTAGATCTGTTCAAGCTGTTACTTTGGGCTTGTTTATCTGTAAAGACAGACCGATTAATCGGACCGATTAATTAATCAGTCTGATTGATTAATCGAACCGATGCCGATTAATCTAAAAACAACTAAAATCGTCCGATACCGATGTGTTTGCTGATTAATCTCCCATCACTAGTATAGGCATTAGGCAAACATGAAAATGTCATCATGCGATGTTGTGTATATTCAAACGTGGGTTCACCGCATTGGGAAACCTAAAATATCGGCCAACGGCAAATTCCCCTGGTAAAGGGAAATATTATACTTCTGGGCTACAGGCATGGCTACTCTGCCACATGCACCCACCTATGACACCACCCTTCAGTCACTGAGGGTTATCCGAGAAGCTCCCTAGTCTCCTGCATAGGAAACTTAATTCTTTCAGCGCCATTGCCGTAGATGTAGGTCAATTGAAGCCTATTTTTTGAGTGGTGTAAACCACTCCTACAACTGGCTTTTGTGTGCATAAAAAAATGACCATGGTTGCTATGTTCAAAATAATTTCTGACGTAATTAAATCACACCCGGGTGAACTGGATGACCGTAGCAACCGTGGTCATTTTCTCTGCACAAAAAAAGCCAGTTGTGAAATCACATCCGGGTGTGATTTCATTACGTCAGATCAGAGCTGATCAGGCTACATAATACCTTACCTTATTTCATTACGTTAGACATTACGTCAGACCACAGCTGATCATGCTATATAAAACCTTACACCACTCAGTTCACACGGGTGTGATTTTTTGATACTACGCTTACCGCCATTGCCGTTGATTAATGGCAATTGTGCTTTTATAGAGCATTTTTATAAATGCTGGCGTGAATTAGATCCTAATTTTTCAATAAATGCTAGCGGGCTAAGTGTTAACGTTTACCACTCATGCAGGTGAAACCCCCCATCCCATGGCCTATTAGATCGGTGGGCTACTACTGTACGCTACATATGGTATTGACTGGCACCTTCACTTCTCTCACCCCTGAATGTGACTTGCACTGTTCCCTTTGGCCACTTCTGAGTAATTAACCATGTCCAAACACAACTTATAGTCTCTATATCTGAATATATAAAAAGGATTAATGCACATTAATTACTACTCAAGTGAAAGTTAATTTGCCAGTATGAGATGAAAAGTAGTAAAATGTACCTTGGGGCACATGGGTAAATTAGGTCCTCTGAGACAAGGTTTTAATCTTAACCAAACTGCCTGCAGCAATTCACTAAAGTTTGTGCTGGAACAACATGACAGAAAAGCAACTATATTTTGTGTTGGCGGTGGTTTAATTGACTATCCATAGATTTTTACCAATAATGCAAACTTTACTTTTGCCATTACTAATGGGAGGCTGTGGCTCAGGAGGTAGAGCAGGTCGTTCAATGATCCATGGGTCGGCGGTTCGAATCCCGGCTCCTCCTGTCTACATGTCGAAGTGTCCTTGGGCAAGACACTGAACCCCAAATTGCTCCCGATGTGCTGGTTGGTACCTTGCATGGCTTCCGCTGCAATCGGTGTATGAATGTGTGTGTGAATGGGTTAATGTAATGCACAATCTATGTAAAGCGCCTTGGATAAAGGCGCTATATAAATGCACCATTTACCATTTACCATTCTAATGGGTTCATCATTTTTGTTTGTGGGCCTTGTCAATGGTTAAATGAAATGAAATAGCCTTATTGACCCTGTGTATTTTATACAGGGATAAAGACGTGCAGATACTGTCTAATGCCAGAGGCGTGCATGGTGTAAATGTAAAATCTATCAATCTACCAAATCTATCAAAAATTCATACTCGAAATGTGTGATCCGTAGACTGCAAATCTACCCCAGGAGTCCTACGTACCTCCCTCCATTTTTCTGTCTGTCTGGGGCATGATGTGATGGCAACGTTTTGGGGTTGTGCACATATATGACAAGGCACGGGGGAATATAGGTCATCCTCAGGCGAGCAGTCCAGCTAGATCTTCCAGTTCCAGTTCAGTACTTGGTGCCCCTGCATCTTTCTTTAGTACATCCATGCACATTGGTGTGGGCTGCCCTCGTGATTGTGTGTTGGCTCCCTCCAACAGCACCAGTTTGCTAGCTGGGAGCTCCCGGTGCGTATAGCAGTAACTGGCTTGCCTCATCCTCCTGGATGCTACCTTCTCACTTACAGTATTACATTGGTAAACCCCCATACAGAGGTTTGTTGATAATGTGCTCATTCTTGTTTAACACATTTTGGGCGGGAACCCCTTTTGGTGTTTTAAGCATTATGTTATACTTTAGCTATTGAAAAATAGCAGATCTACAAGCTCTCGGTGGCGCGCTACAAGCTTGTAGGTCTGTTACAAGCTATTAGCACTTGTGGCCACACGGCCGCAGTCTAGTACGTATTAAGTTTAGTACCCTTCCCAGCCAGGGACTTCTGCAAGGTGGGCTATAGGGTCCAGCATTCACAGTCATAAAGTATAGGGGAACAACCTCTATAAATCATCAATATTGAGTTTGGTATGGACTGCAGGTATTTATTCCTCAGCTCCATCCACTATCAGGTGTGTGCCTATAAGATTTCGGAGGTTCGGAGGGTGAAGTTGGTGAACAAGGAGGTCCGTCTCTCTTCTAGGCTGATGCCTGCAACCTGTCCCTCCTTTGACCTTTTGGCCCCGTCATCTAATTTTGGATCCTCCATAACTCCCCAGACTGTTGTTTGCCCTGAGCTGTACCCTCTCTGTGCACTCATCTACGTAAGCATGTTGATATCCATGATATGATGACCATCCACTACTGTATCAGAGAGACTGACTGCATGTGCGAAATTATATGAAATGCCATGCTCTGTTCCTGTTCATTCTGTTCTTATCCTCGTTTATCTGCTAAGAATCCGCTGTTCGTACTGTATATATTTCTCTGTGTGTGTCTAATAAACTAGAATGTATGTGCAATACGGCCTGATGTTGACATATAATTATGTTCTCTGCGCGTGGCTCAGCTGATCCTCATCCACCCACCACACCTTTGGTTTTGATGGAGACTCACGAGGGACCACTCAGGTGGTCTACCAAAATCACAACACTCTTCATCATCCCAACCCCCTTGATCTTGTCGTATAAAGCCTGAGTTATGCTTGGTTCTACATTGTGTCTACAAGCTCATGCTGAGACACATCGTGAGTTTGAAGGTCTGCTATTTTTAAGTATAAGTATAAGTATAAAAGTCTGACATGAGCATAAAGTGAACATTGCATAAAGCTAACTGAAGACAAGAATCTGTTTTCATGAATGCTCCATGCAGTTGTTGTTCAAGCTCCTAATCATGTGTTTTCAATGGGTTTATTAATGGGAATAATACCAAATTGTCCATTTTGTGCTGTCCAGTTGAAATCAATTGTAATATTTATGCTTCATAAAGTGGGTGTTAAGGTACTAGCACATTGCTGCGTTTTTTTCCATAGTTGATACATTGCAAAAGCCTATACTGAATTGTGAGCAGCAGCACAGATATTGTGGTCAAACAGAAAGAGGAGTAATTGTCATTCACTGTGTGGGGGTTCAAGAAGTCTTAAGAGGTGTAAGGGCTAAGGACTGCAGTGTTCTTGTAGTACCCTCTTGTGATTGTCCATAGAAAGATGAGTGTGCTGAGATACCATGTGGAAACATAAACACAGATAAGACTGCCAGTGGATGGGGAGAGAAGCTGTGTGATCACCCAACTGTAAAATTGACTTGGAATCAATATGGCTGTATACCCCATCCAGGTGTACTGTCTGTGAACAAAAAGATTGGACAATTTGGACATCAATGTGAAATGGAAGAAAAGGTGTTAAACACATATGTTGTGTAGAGATCTATTTTTGTCAACATGTTTGAAAATAGTGAAAATAGCAGATCCACAAGTTTGCAATGCATTGTAGCAGAATGTGCTGTGAGCTTGTAGATCAGCTATTGTCACTATTTTGAAAGGTCAATCAAAATAGTGACAAGGGCTTTTAATACAACTGCGCATTATAGTATAGATTCTATACATATAATATACATATACGAATATGTATATTCCCTTGAGTAGAAAAACTTCACAGGGAATATACTCACAGGATGTAAAAAGTGCACAAAAAGATTTATTCCAAAAAATGTGTTCCCTAATACAGGACTGATCCAAAACAAGCTCAAACTCAAAAATATACTACGGTCAATATACATGAACTGTTAAACCAAAATACAAATCACAAAAAAAAGCAGTAATTATTCAAATAATCACATTATTCAAACTTGGCTCTAAATGGATTTATTTTGTCCATTTCCTGAAAAGTACAAGTTTTGGGCATACAAGGTTTCTGTAGCGGTGATATACTGTACTGTAGTATATGCTATATTAAAATTGCTTCTAAGATGGGCTGACAGGGGATGGTGGACGATACAAAGGTAGCATCTGTACCATCCGCACTAAACCCCTGAACAATGTCCAGGTGTCTGTCATGAGAATTGTCACCCCAGTGTGGTCCCTGGGGCCCCGGCAGTGTAACAAATTGACCCTTACAGGTCCATTAGTTTCCATTTGTACACTGTCAACACTGAGGATTGAGTACAGATTGGGGCCCCAGAGATGAAAACTAAAAAGAAATCCTATCTATTGGCAGTCTATCACCTAATGCGTATCAAAGCAGGGTCCTTGAAAAAAAAAAGGTTGAGAATCATTGAAGTAACCCGTCCACCAGTTGATTGTTTTGCGAGTTGGAAAACAAACAAAAACTATTTTGACGTTTTTGAGAGCTTTTAGATCTGCTATTTCACAGAATGTTCACCCTCAGAATAGAATGCTATGGTTCATGTGGTTAATATAAATGGAAAAACAACCAAGATGAAGTTATTGTTGACATGGATCTCTTATCGTTGGGCAGATTGAGGAATGTAATGCATTTCTTCATCAGATGGGAGAAGATACTAATGAACTGGGGCATGACACTGACAGATGACATGGTAACATTTTTGGTTCTATCCTTATGTTTACCAGTTGGTGGTGGAGGGAGGAATCTATCCCCATGCCTTATTATTAGCATCTATTTGTGTTTACCTGGGTCCAGTCCTAAGGAGGCTCGATGGATGATCATCATTGATATGTTGTGCCCGGAAGCCCAATAGTGGTGAAGTGTTTGCTTTCTACTTTCTACTACTACTTCAGACCTTATTGCTAGGAGAGCCTGTAGAGAGACAGGGAAGCTAGGGCAGTGAGAGGGTAAACATGCAAGATATAACGGAAGTTGGATTTGATTTTGCTTCCTTGTGACTCAGAAGGGTACTTTTTGATTTGTTTATGCGTGCTTATGACTCAGAAGGGTACTTTTTGATTTGTTTATGCATGCTTACATAAGTCCTCATGAATTCATAAGCATCCTCTTAATGTTTCTCTCTTCATCCCAAGGAGCAGGCATTGAAATTGGACAAGCTTGGTCAATTTATATGAGCAAGCTTCGCACGGGTGTGATTTTTACAGTTACAATCCAAATTGAATGAATACATTTTCCAGAGATCTGACCAGTAGCAAAAGGTTTTGCTGCATGAACGAATCTGTCTCAGCACTCCTGTCCTGAGAAACAACTACCAGCCATTTAGTAAAAAACAAATCACACCCGTGTGAAGTGAGGGGTCTTATCATCGTACAAATCCATTAAAACAAAAATACGAAATTAAATATCAATAACTTAACATTATTTTATTTATTTATTATATAGTTGTCATGAATTCATTCTTTAACACACGTTATTTTTCAACCATAATGCAAGGTTTAAAAAAAATATTTTATATAACAAAGAAAATATAATAAAAACTCGCTAATATATTAAAGTCTAACTCATGTTGATTAGGTGATGTAATGGTGATGTAAAACAAATGGTGACAAAACAAACTTTAAAACAAACAAACAAAACAAAATTAAATTCTCTTTATTGTTAATGGCATTTAATGTTTGTGTTAGGTGACAAGATTTTCCCTTCATTGTCAATGGCGTATTTAAAACAAACATTAAACCTGTATAGGAGGGGCTAGCGCCCCTTAAAAATATGTGAATCTTATATTAAATAAACACACCCGTGTGAAGTGAGGGGTGGTCTTATCATCGTGCATCATCTCATACTGGCCAATCAGAATTAAGCAATATTACACGAGAGGGTGTGGTTTAGCGTGATTATTTCCACGATAGTGATGTGGTCAGGAACGAGACGTAGTCGAGTTCCGCAAGCATCACTGAAGTGGCAATAATCACTTTAAACCACACCCTCGAGTGTAATATTGCAATTATACAACAGTTACCCTTAAAACTAAGAAAATTGCTGAATAATATATTGTTTTAATGACAGATGTATTCACTACGACCACAAATGTCTCAAGAAACTAGCTAGCCTAGCCACCGAGTTTGCTAGCGCTCTGGGAGAACAGAGCAGCTGAATTTTTTGTTTTGATTAGGTGGTGAATGGTGCTGGTGCTGGTTTAATCCACGACTAGAAGGCTGTTTCAACCAATCAGATTGCTTCCTCGAAACGACCTGTGGTATAATGCCTGTCATATTTGGCGGACATTTGACCTAATTTCTCCATTCATTGTCGATGGCAAATATGAGACGTGTGGGGACAAGATGACATAAATTACCCTTCATTGTCAGTGGCATTTAATGTTTGTGTTGCGGACATTTTGTGGGGGCAAAAGCTGTTTATAGGAGGGGGAAATATAATTAAAAAAATGTGAATCTCATATTACAGAAATTAAGAAAAGAAAATAATTTATGTAGTTGTCATGACTCTATAACTATATTCTTCAATTTGCTCTAATTGTTTGCTGTTACAAAAAAGTTGCCTGACACAAAATCACCACCCACCAACCAACTATCAGACCATGTTGATTACAACCGCTGCCTTGCCCTTCAGCTCGCCTTGCCTTGGCATCAGTCAATATAGCTTCAAGGTTCAGGGCGTCCTAGTAATTGGAACAAACATGGCAGTAGCCATGTTTGAAGCTAAATCTTTGCCAGCAGCAGCATTGATTACTGTTTTGTCATTTTGTCACGGCATTCAGTAATGGTACACAGCCTACCTTCTGGATACCTATACTAGCCTTGTAATTGGGATTATGATAAGCCTTTATTCAAAGACAGGCTGTCACTACCTCACTGTCTAGGAAACTTTTTTGTGATGTATTTTAATTAATGAAAGTGGCATCACTACATGTCTCACAAAATTAGCCCTTGCCACTTAAAAGCTTACAGGTTGTGGACTCTAAAAAGCACTTATCAAATTCAAGAAAGAGCTGATATAAGCTTGAAATTAATAATTTCCCTGAATTGTCCTATCACTGTGAATTAGTTATATTGCCACCCTTACCAGCTCCATCCATCCATCTTCAACCGCTTATCCGTAGTCGGGTCGCGGGGGCAACAGCTCCACCAGAGTGCTCCAGACTTCCCTCTCCAGAGCAACATGAAATGAAATGAAATCTATATTTACCCAGGGTATCTGGGCTAAGCTCAAGAACTTGTTTCCAGCCAGGCCCTGCTCATAGAACACATTTCATCGTAGTGGTTGATGCCTTGTTCAAGGGCATTTCAGCGGTGGTAATTTTAACGTGTCGGACGGCTGGTTCGAACTGGGAACCTTCCGGTATCTAGACCGCGCCGCTATCCGTTCGGCCACCGCTGCCACATTAGTTTTTGATTGATTGAAAAATGTATTAACAGTTTGCAGAATTACAGTACATTTCAAGCACAAACTCAATACAAAGGCTGTTAACAGATTAATCGCCCAGGACGAAGTTCTTTGTCCTTTCTATTAGTAACGCCCGACGCTCAGGACGAAGTATTGTCCTAAAGACGAAGTTTATTGATACGAGAACAGATCGCCTGGCTGTATAGCCCAGGCGCGCCTGCTGGGCTCTCCTCGGTGACGCGCAAGACTGAGACGTCATCAAAAAACTCCCTCCTCTGTTTAGCTGATGAAAACGAAAATCTTAAAACGTTCATAAATCGCGATCTAAATCATCCCGTCTTTTTCTGAAAAAAGTCCTGTGTTAGACGGCGCTCCGCGGTCCAGTCGCTAGTCTCGATAGATTTATTCTTGTCTCCCGTTGTTGTCGATCGATTCTAAAGTGCTGTGGCTATTGTTAGCTGCTACACAACATCATGAACTTCCGGCCGGTCCGTCCGGAAAAGGCGTCCGTGTTTATAAATCGACTGGGCGCATGAATGTAATGGATTAAATAGTTCCGGGCAATTAAAGTGTTAACTGTGAGTGGACGACCCAATTAAGCATTACACTTGTTTCCAATAGGGTCCACCATGTTCAAATCATCAAAAACATTTAGAGACGTACAAATAGACACTTCTATATAGACAAAGGACAGAACAGGAATTCATCATAAAGGAGGTAAAAAGGGAAAAGAAACATATACAGTGAGGGAAAAAAAGGGGTGGGCGGTGGGGGGGATTCACGTTCAGCTCCGTTCATTTGTTTGTTTTCCTTGGAGGAGCTGCGTTGGGTCCCCAAGTCGGCTCCGTGGCCGTACCTTGAGCCTTGAGCCGTACCTTGAGTGACTTCCTCCTGGGGGATTCCGAGATGTTCCAAGGCCAGTGAGTCAATGTGTTTCCTCCAACTGCGCCTTGGTCTGCCCCAAGGTTGCTTCTCACCCTCAGGGCGTCTTACTGGTTGTCTTGCTTGAAGGTTTGTCTGGCCTTTTGAGCTCATGAGAACAGGCTGTTTGAAGGAGCCCATATGCTCAATGACCACAGCGAAACAGTTGCTGCTGCCTTCGACACGCACTGTCGTCCCCCCCCCCCCCCCACACACACACACGCACACACACACACACACACACACACGCACGCATACATTTATTACGAGTAGTTGGGTAGACCACAACTCTTTATTGTGGGCTACCCTACTACTTTTTCACGCCACAGCTATTCAGATATACCGTAGAAATTTAGGACGTAAAGAACATGATCGCTTTTTAATGACTGGATGAAAGGTGAAAGTCGCAGTGCGTATCATCTCCATGCTCTGTACTGGAGTTTGACTAAAACATTATATAATGTCTAATTATTTAGAAGGGTTGTCCGGAAGGAAGTGGTGTTCTTTTTTGGGGGGTGGGGGGGGGTTATCATCCGAGTACAACTGTAAATTAGGATAGGACTGCACTAATAGGAATTCAGACTCAGCATTATTTGTTGTAGAAGTTAAAGTTTGGCAAAACTGGATAATCAGACCAAAAGAAAAAGAGAAAGCCATCATAGAGGTGATGATTGAAAATTTCAATCTATGACTCAGTAGCAGTGAGAGCAGAGATGAGATGCAAACCAAGCATCCCTTCGGGAAGAGGGATATGGATTAAAGGATACTGCTGCTGTCCCCACGGAGACACAGGCAATCACACAGCTGTTTGATATCCTCATGTAGGTTGTGGTTTGGTGCTATATGCTTTGCACTCACTGTGGAGAATATATGATGAGTATGATGAATGTTTTTCCTTTAAATCTGACACATGGACACACGGACAGGCCTACATGTTCTGGTGCCGTGGAGGCCCATGGGAGTCTTTGTATATTGCACTGCAGACCACCAGTAGCATGTTAAGAGACGCTATTATGGTTGTGATCATTGTTGGGGTTCCCAATGGCAGAGTGAAATATATTGCTTTCTGAATAGAATAAGGGTAGAGAGAGAGAGAGGTCATCGGTGCATGCTAAGAAGTATGTATGCACACATGCATGTTTTTTAATTTTTATTTTATCCTCTTGTTTTTTCAAAAATTCTGGCACTGAAATAAGATGGGCTAGCAACAAATCTCTCATATAGAACGGCCTGACACATTTTCATTGGGTGAAATTGGGCACAGATGGCTCTGATGTAATCTCTTCAGTCTGGTATTAATCATGATGTAGTAGAGGACCGATGCACAAGACTGCACTGAAGGTCACAAAGACGTTGATTTCTCTATATTCATTCCATACGACTATAATTATATCTCAAATTAATAGGTGGGATTATGAGAGTATAAAAAGGTTCTTATACAAATGAATGAATAGTACACATTGACATCCCTATTTACTATGAATTATATCTGCATGTTTATAAGAAGTAGACAAACACATTTGTTTTGTAATCCTTGTATAAACAGAACCAAGGATAATTGAAATCCCAGTGTGCAGTATATCATTATCAATCATTTCAGTTTGCACTCACACATCTCAGTGTCCTTTGGGTATTTGTCATTTAATCGTGCATGTAATAACAACAGTGGGTATGCTGCTATGTGAATTCAAATATTGCCTTTTCATGAGTTCAGAATGTTGTTTATTACAGTGATTTTACAGTTTCTCAAAGATAGTCATATAAAGAAAAAATAAATAAATAATAATAATAACAACATAATAATTATTATATAACACATTCCTAAAACACTCACATGGACAGTTGGACACGCTCACTCATACACATTCATTGTTGTGTTTAATTTTTAACTAAGGGTCTGCAATGGAAAACAGTCGTTGGCTTTCTTACATTTATCCTTTTGATGGTACTATGTGCATTTTTCTGTACATATAAACATTGTCAATAAACATATATCAAGACTTTTATTCTGACCAGATGTCAATTTGATTTGTTTTTTAATTTTAGTTTTGACTGATTGCTGGTACATTTCTCATGATGATGCTTTTGCATTATTGAGGTCATATGAACACACTCATGTTTCTCCTTTTGTCTTATGTCTTTTTCACAGTTACACCCTGCGAGTGGTGGGCAATGGGATCAAGGCTCAGACTGCAAACCCTGAGGTTAAAGTGAAGGGAACAGACCCTGTAATAAATCAGATCGTAGATAAACTGAAACACATCAATCAGGTAAGACACTTGTCTTTCTGTCTGTCTCTTTTTATGTTTTCCAGTATACAGTATCCTTCTGTTCCGCACGGTTCACTTATTTAAGGGTTTACTAGAGTTAACGCGTGTTAACCTCCACTCTTTTTATATCAACGTGTGTGTGTGTGTGTGTGTGTGTGTGTGTGTGTGTGTGTGTGTGTGTGTGTGTGTGTGTGTGTGTGTGTGTGTGTGTGTGTGTGTGTGTGTGTGTGTGTGTGTGTGTGTGTGTGTGTGTACACGTGTGTGTGTGTACACTGTATGCCAGTCTGCGCGCAGCTAATCTCGGAAACCACTGGACCAATCACCGTCCAACTCTTTATACACACTGCCAGTAGGCCACAATGCACACATGTCTCAAATTGGCCTTATGGTGGCGCTATACCAGGCCGGTTACCAGGCCTATAACTCTTGAACCGTACAGAATAGAATAACATTTTCCCTGGATTCTTGAATCGTGACGTGAAATCCCCATGTTGGCCACGCCCATTTCTGCCTAACGATACTTTCCACCATTTTGCACTACTTCTGCAGAGACAAAACTTACACAAATCACTAGATATTATCTCTGTAGTAATATAAATATTTTTGATTCAGATGTTTCATGTTCCATTCCAAATAATAATATGGCCTTCCAAAGTTTGCAGGTGATAATGTACGCATCGTCTGAATCAACCCCAAGTTTGAGTCACGCATTGAGGGGCCTCTAAACAATGCAGCGCTAAAAGTGATTTCACTTAAACACATAATGTGGTGCCAGAAATGCTACGAATGTCTTTTTTTTCCAGAAACCCCCACCAGATTATGTACAAATAATCTCGAGATTCCGAAAACGATGAGACAGCAGGGCCATGCAGTTTGCCTATAATTGGCTTCCAAAATGATTGGGAGGGGCCTATTTTGTACAAAAACGCCATATGTCATGAATGTAATTACAAATAAACCCCAGCTACCTGCAACCCATCATTTACACAGCCCTGGCTAGGCAAACTATCCCGGTGGAGATATGCGCCCTTTTCTAGTTTTTGTTTGTTTTGAGTGCAACTTGAGTGTTTCCTTTGAGTTAATACTGCAATCAAAAACCTAAAGCTGCTGTTTTTATTTGTTTTGTCTTTTTTGTAACTCGATTAGAGTGTTAACTAGTTTACACCCTCGTCCATTTTGCCGATAAGTAAGGTATAATAGAGCAATGGTCTCATAAACACAATCAACAAAGCACTGAAGGGACGAGAAAAACAAAACAAATCAATTAATACATATTTACAAATCCATTTGAGTGCTTTTGTGTACGTTCACATTTACACAATTGTTGTTTGCCCCCTTTGACCAAATCAATGTTGTTTTTCTGTCTACGCACTTCTATGCTGTTGAGGCTTGGTTTGAGAACTCTCCCTTAGGATGATTCGATTAGGACAGCTTACTGTTTCCAGCATCTCTGCTGCAGCAGCGACAGCAGTAGTTGCAGCCATGGCCTGGCAATGAGAAGCCCTGGCTGGATGTTTAAGCAGCCAGTGGCTGGGTGCTTGAGCAGCCAGTAGCTGGGTGCTTGAGCTAGGTGTTTAAGTAGCCAGTGGCTGGGGGTGCTTGAGCAGCCAGTAGCTGCCCTGGATGCTTGAACAGCGGCGCTGGCTTCCTCATCCGCTCGCCTGGTTTCCCCGAGAGGCAGGCTGCAGGCGAGGTCGTCTGTTGACCCAGTGTTGGCAATTGGCATCCCTCCTTGTCTAATTCACACCATCTGTGGGCTGTCGGAACACATTCATAAATCCATATCACAGCCATTAGAGCTGCTTATCTGCCTCCCTGACGTGTGTGCAGCATTTATTTGAAAATCTTAAAGGTGTTTATGTCCTTGTGTTTGGGAATGTATAAACTATGTATGGACTATTCGTGCACAGGCACCTCCAAGTGTTTGTTTACTGCACAGACTACACCAGTTCCAAACAGTGCTGATCATCAACTAAATCATTTATAGGCTGCTGAGGATAAATCCCATTTGAAATGCAGCCTGAACCTCACTGTACATTTTTGGTATACGTAGTAGTATTTTGCTATATGTAGCTCAAGCCCTATTTGTTAGCATATGTTTTAGATATAGATAGATATAAGCTTAGATATAGATATATTTCCCTATTTTTTATTTTATTTTTCATGGCTGCAGTGTTGATTTTTTTTTAAAAATGTGCCCAAAATAGGGACACTAGGCTATAATGTGGTTAAACAACCTGACCATCAACAATGGACTGTGACGTATTGTTTTCTGTGACTCACCCTGATGAAATATGGACTGTGACGTAGCCTATTGTTTTCTGTGACTCACCCTGATCTGATCTGAATCTTTCAACAGAACTTTTGAAAAAACATGTTATTAAACTGCCAACAATGTCTAGTACTTCTAGAAATATTGGCAGTATATACAGTAACAACTTAAACCTTGTACTTTGTTGATTGGGGTCACTCAGGAGTTCGTACTTGACCCTTTCCTTTTTCCCCCCACTACAGTCCAGTCCACACACACCAAATCCTTTTGCTGAAAATAGCTGATCTACAAGCTCACAGCCTCACAATGCGACACATTGTGAGCTTGTAGATAAGCTATTTTCAGTGAATGTGCGCCTATTATGATATGAGTTCATAGAGTTCACGTGGATAAGAGCATTGCCAGTGCCTGAGAAAAATAAAAATTGAGTGATTGGGGAAATGCAGAAGGACCTCATATTCATCCCTCAAGGTGAAATGATTGCACCACATTATTGCACCAAACCCCAGCATTGAGCATTTGTTGAGAAGATAAGCGTGATGTATGCACGCAAAAGCTCATTTCATTTTTCTCCAACCAAATATCATGAATCTACTCCTGTTCCGTTTACTTTACTTGACCTTGACTCACAGATGCTCAGAGAAATGCCTGCACTCCCCTTAAGCCCAAATGGAAACAAATCATTACTATTCAAAGCAGTGACTGCAGCAGAACACAAAACAGCAACGCATGCTATTGACAAATTCATCGTGCAATCTGAGAGTACAAACTCAGGATTTCATCATCTTGCTCATCAGCAGCTTCCTCCTATGAATTATTTGTTGCCTCCTCTCCTCTCTGCTCACCCCCACCCCCAATGTGGTAAAACCCATCAAGAATCTATAAGTAGGACCTGCCCCTGTGTCTCTCAATCAAAATCAGGGGCAAACCGGCTCCTTGCACAGACCGTGGGTTGAATTATTTACCAGTCATTGATGTCGTGGTTGACCAGCAGTTTTCTTTGTGAATAATTCATTTATCCTGTCCCCCTAGTTCACTGAATTAACTTTGAGAATGTGTCCACCTTTTATTGGTTGCATTCCTGAACTTGAATGTGACATTGTGCCATTAGGCTGGCCGAGACAGGTTAGGAGAAGGGTGGAAATATAACTTAATACTGTTTATCATGCTTTCAGAAGGCTACCTGCTATTCTGCTATGGTATGTCAGGGGAAAGAAACAAAGTGCATACAATATAATGAATTTATTAAAAGGCAATAAGAACAAGGCTTACAGCCAGGGGCTGTACATCAAGCTACCTCACGCTACAGAAACAGGAGATAGGCTCCTGCCCTATGGGCCTCATGGCTCGGCAAGGCTTTACAGCGAGGTGAGACAGGCAGGGGTCAAAACCAGGACAGCAGTCCAAAACAGACAAACTAATCCAAATAGGGAACAGGAAATAACCCAAATGTAGAAGGTCAAAAACAAACTGGTCAGGCACACAGGAGAGGTTCCGAGATGGGGGTCTGACTCAACACAGAACAAGCACACAGTACCTGGCAACTCGGAATAGGAAATATACAGAAACGGAACACCACAGAATGCAAGTAAGTTAGAGAGCTAAAGGAGAAGTGGTAACAGGCGAGAGTGGGCGGAGTGAGTCAGGAAACAGCAGAGCTAATGAATGGAGTCGGTACAGGTGGGTGTGGGCAGAGTGGGCCAGGGAACTTTTCTCGTTATTATTATTATAATTCATTTAATATTCTCGCGATTGAGTGCCATAAAATGAAGTGCATGGAGAATCAATGCTACATTTGTTGGAATTACAATGTGACATTTCTTTCATCTGCCTATTTTAAATCTTTGAAGTGGTCTAAATGTGTCAATTCCCTATCAACAACTCTACAAGTTATCTCTTATTGGCTGCAAATTTTCCAAGTCATAAGTGGTCGTATAATATATTATAGTCAAAACATGCTAATGTTTGTTTTATCTTCTTCAGCGAGGGACAGTTGGGATAATTCACTCAACAAGCAAATTATTATAATAACCTAAACTTTTCTAGAAGTTCAGCAGTGATTCATTAACACATTTTGGCCTGACGTTGAAATTTAAAAAAAATGTCATTTTTAAAATGTCTTTTTTCTGTATCAGTGGTTCTCAATATTTCATGTCAAGGACCCCGAAAATGTAATGAAATTGGCCGCCGACCCCCAACTGCACATTTTCACGATTTTTCAAAAATAGCAGACCTACAAGCTTGTAGATCTGCTTTTTTTCAATAGCTAAAGCATAACATAATGCTTTAAAACACCAAAAGGTGTTCCCGCCCCAAAATGGGTTAAGCCATCTGATCATTCCAATATCACATGAGCAGAAATAGTGGTGTTTCGGCTCTTTGATTCACACATTCAACTACAGTGCTAGACAGTAGACACAGATTTTTCTTTTCCCCAATCATATAATAAATTATCATGCAAGGTTAAATGTTCATTTAAGGTTCACGGCAGCAAAGTATGAGCCATAAAACATTTAAAAAAAATCCACCTAACAATAACTTGGGCTGTGCAACTGTCATTTGAAAATTATGTATTCTTATTCATGTTGGAGATTATTGTTTGTGTAAAAGTTGTGTGATCTTTCATCATATTAAACTGACACGCACGCACGCACGCACGCACGCACGCACACACACACACACACACACACACACACATCACAGTCATGTTTTCTTTCTGTTCGTTGGTTTTTGTCATGTCTAAAAACTTTTTCTGCAGCAATACTGAGAACTAACGTGTGGCATAGTGATGACCTTTTAAACCAGTATACAGTATACATAACGTACTGTAGGGGTTTTCAACCTTTTTATACTGAAGTACCACCACAGAAAATATCTGGCACTCCAAATACCGCCACAATAACTAAAATACAGGAGCGTAGAGCTGCCACATCCTATTCAGCTATTATTAACCCAGGAGGAAAATGTAATTTATTCTTTAAATTGTTTTGTTTTTGTTCCATTCCTAAGATAATTTTGCTGCTGCTCTGATGCACAACTGATGTATTTCTAATGTGATTAAATCCGTCCTAAAATCTTACGGCTAGGTCACCGTGTGCTGTCATGCTCATTTCAGCACGGCTGGAGAGCCTATTTCAACCAATTTCTTGGTCAGAACAACTACCTGTATTAATATAAATATTTCATTCCACTTTTGTCTTTTTTTCTCCTTTTTTGGGTGACTCCTCTGAGTACCACCAGAGTACCACACTTACAGTGTACTGTAAGTGTGGGGAAACACATCATTAAAACTCCTCACAGAGAACCAACTAACCAACTATTTACCAAACTAAAAGCACTAAAATGCCCGGAACAATATCCAAAGGTTTTTCCAAATGAGAGAGAACCAATACAAGCATCATTTCGACTGTCTTGTTTGCTTGTTTGTTAAATAAATGTCATTTTTAAATTATAGAGTCAGTGTGTAATTGCACATTTTAGGCTGTGTACAGAGCGAGAGTGTATGCACACCCCTCAGGCTGACAGTCTCAATTTTCCGGTGGTGGAGAAAAAGGTCAGACCGATTCTAGAAAAAACTAATGAATTTTCAACTGCTAAATGTCTTACCATACAGGGAACTACTTAGCCAATGCATGATGGCCTTGGTACATAGTGGTTAACTACTGTTCTACATAGAAAACCTCTAAGCCCCTGAATTGATTTCTTTAAAAAAGAGAAAAAGTGTGACAGAAGAGCAAAAGAAACGGACAGATACCCAGGAAAAACTACCATAAATGCAGGGAATATGTATGTATTTTTTTTACCCCCTTTCTTCCTTTGTTTCATTGATTAGAAATCACATAGACATGATATATGGCTCTTTATACAAATTGACCCATCAATTCAATTCAGATATGGAGACCACATTGGGACCTTTTTGTTCTCATCCATATCACTGACATGATCAAGTTGTGTTTGCTCTCTTAATAGTTTGTGCAAAACTTGCTTCCAATGCACAAACTAAACATTCACCCAAATGGAACCTTATGGTTTCCTATACCCTCATGGGTACGATTAATTAATTAAAAAACACAAACTTTTTCATGATAACATTTTATTTAAGATGTATTCATGAAACCGTATTAAGAAACCACTTTTAGAACCGCTGCCCTTCGGGCCCCACTGTACTGCACGGTAAAGATACCATTACAGTTGTCGAGTCTACTGAAGATGAAGTTTTGTCAAATCTTAAGACATGCACAAGACATGCTTAGTCTTGTAAACTTCGCATGTAGCCTATAGCGGGGTTTTTTGTGTCTGTGAAAGTGAAATTTCAGCTCAATGGGTGTGCGCTGTGCAATTCAGTCCCTTTTTTTTTTTTTTTTTTTTTTTACAGTCACTGCATTGAGAAATTGTGCTAATCTAGCAGCAAAACATTTGTTATGTGTAAATGGATAGAGGCATTATAGTATTATATTGGATCCCGTCATTTTTACCTTTATATTGTGTGTATATATATATATATAAAACTGCTTTAATGTACACATTTCTCTGACAATTGTTTAACAGCAGAAGCCATTTACCCATTTGATCTCATGTTTCTAGCTTACTGGCCCCCAGGGCAAATGCTTTGAATAGAACATGCATATGAAAAAAAATAATCCCTCCCCCTGGGCACTACCAGGAACTGCATTTTCCCCCGGAAACATTTAAGTCTAGATAACATATATCCTTCCAACCATACCCACATGTTTGAGCAGCTTAATATAAATGCAGGACTTCAGACAAGTAACAGCATAGCAGAAATAAATCCTATAGCTCTAAAGAGAACATCCGCTCCTTGAAGTGGTTAATTAGTCCACTCTACAGTCTGCATATACATTTCATGGTAATGTATGACATTATCTTAGGCACAGGAACAGTAGTGACAAAATTAGTAGTTGTCCAGAAGTATGTAATTTGGTCATGCATGCTAAGGATTCAATTAAGAAACAAAGCCATTGAAATCATAAAGTGTTGTGTGTCTCCCATCACGTGGCACATAGTTAATAGTTTTGTATAAAAACACTGTTGTAATTAAAGCAATGTCACTCTTGAGGTTACAGTTACACTGTAATGACAGCTGTGATTATCACTGACGTGGGCCCTCGTTTCAACGACCGAGTGTATGTCTACTGTCTAGGCGCACAGCCGCGCTGATAGCAGTGGTGGAAGAAGTACTCACATTTTGTACTTGAGTACCAATACCACAATGTAGAAATACTCTGTTAAAATAAAAGTCTGGCATTCAAAAAGTACAAAAGTAATTCACTTTAAAATATGCTTTAGTACCAAAAGCAAAAGTATACTCATTATGCAGAATGTCAGGTTTCCAATTGATTGATTGATTGATTGAAGAATTTATTAACAGTTTGCAGAATTACAGTACATTTCAAGCACAAACTCAATACAAAGGCTGTTAACTGTGAGTGGACGACCCAATTAAGCATTACACTTGTTTCCAATAGGGTCCACCATGTTCAAATCATCAAAACATTTAGAAACGTACAAATAGACACTTCTATAGACAGAACAGGAATTCATCATAAAGGAGGTAAAAAGGGAAAAGAAATATATACAGTGAGGGGAAAAAGGGGGGGGCGGGGGGGGGGATTCAGATTTTACGGGGGCCAGTTTCGAATTGCAGCCATCCGTATAGGTGCCCTTTGAGAGCGGTTTTGAAGGAGTCAAGGGATTCGCATGTCTTAATGACAGTTGGTAGGGCGTTCCACATTTTGGTGGCATAGGAGCGAAAAGAATTTAGTACTGTACTTTATAAAATTGATTTGACAACACGTGAGCTTGCTATTTTCAAATATTTTTAAGTATACATAGGGCTGAAGTGGTTAATGTATGTTTTCCAATAATATTACTATTAACTAATGTTTAAATAATTAAAGATCTGGTGATTTGGTGAATTTTTTGGTTTTCTGAACTCAATTACACCCAAAAAAAACAACAGAACTTTGAACATTCAGTAGATTTTCTGTGGTCTGGGGTTCTCACAGGGTTCAATCCTAGGGCCACTCCTTTTCAGTATTTATATGCTCCCCATTGGCAACATCATTCGCACCCATAATATAAACTTTCACTGCTACGCGGACGACACCCAACTATACTTCCCATTAAAACCCGGCTCCGGCAACATGTCACCTCTTTTGGCCTGTCTCTCTGACATCAAAGCCTGGATGACACAGAATTTCCTTCAACTAAACCAATCCAAAACAGAGATAATTTTATTCGGCCCCCCTACTTCAACTCTCCTATTACACTCACAACTTGGTTCCCTTTCCTCAAATGTTACACCTGCAGCCCGCAATCTCGGTGTGTTTTTTGACTCAGACTTAACTTTTAATAAACAGGTAACAACAGTCGTACAATCATGCTACTTCCAACTAAGAAATATCGCAAAAATCAAGCCTTTCCTGTCACCTCCGGACCTCGAGATAGTCATACATGCCCTCATTTCATCACGCCTCGACTACTGCAATTCCCTCTACTCCGGCCTTATTAAGAAAACCACATCCCGCCTACAGTTAATCCAAAATTCTGCTGCCCGACTGCTTACCAACACTAAGAAACGAGACCATATCACACCAGTACTTGCCACTCTGCACTGGCTGCCTGTGAGCGCCAGATGCGATTTCAAAATTCTACTCCTTACATATAAAGCCCTAAATGGGCTGGCCCCTACCTACATCTTCGAAATGCTGTCCCCACCTAGATCGGAACGCATCCTCAGATCATCGGAGAGGGCCCTACTTGAGGTCCCTAGGACGAACCTAGTCACCAGAGGTGATCGGGCTTTTGCCGCCCGGGCGCCCAAATTGTGGAATGCTCTACCGGTGCATGTAAGGCTAGCACCATCTGTGCCTGTGTTCAAGTCACTTTTAAAGACTCACCTGTACAAAGAATGTTTTTTACCCTTTCTATAGGAGACTGTACATTTTTAAACTGTTGATATTTTTGTCTTTTTTCCCATTGTGTTTCTCGCTTTTAAACTTGTACCTTGTACTGTACAGCACTTTGGAGCATTGCTCTGAAAGGTGCTATATAAATAAAGTTCATTATCTGAATAATTATCCTCAAAAAGTGGTCACCAGTAGACCTGAGATCCGAAAATACGCGGGATCCGACCCGACCCGGGGCCAGGTCCGGTTCCATCCACAAGAAGTGACTCCTGGGACGGGTCGGAGCCGCTACCGTATGTCTCTGGGGGCTCGGGTATCTAAAAGAGCTGTCTTGCATCACGTGACTTTAGTAAGGAAGTAGCAGCGAGCAACGAGAAAAAAAAAGAAATATCCAGCACTCCAAACCCACTGAGCAATAGCCGGCTATTAGACGTGCGTCTAAAAATGGGATAAAGAACGGCTAAAAAAGTTTTTTAGACGTCTATTCTTAGATTAGACGTTGATTAGCGGTTGATTAGACGTATATATATAGACGGTCTATATATAGACGTCTAATCAACCGCTAACCAACGTCTAATCTAAGAATAGACGTCTAAAAAACTTTCATTTTTAGACGTTTTTTATCGCATTTTTAGACGGCCCTTTAGACGAATATTAGACGTCTATTAGACCAAAAAATGCTCAGTGGGAAGTTATTGCGTGCGCCTTAACACCTTGTCTTCCCCCTGGTGGACAAAAGTGCCGGCGTTTGACTGCCGACCCGGATCTACTTGGTTTTAGTGTGATTCACGTCTGTTTTTGGCGTCCATTTTAGTGGCAAAAATATTAGCGTCAGCTAGTGAGCTAAAATGAGGCCATCCTTGCTCTAGAAAACGCCAATGTTCCGACTTACGTCATAAGTAGACAATGTGTTAAAATGAATTAAAGTGATATAGTAGCAGCTAGCAGGAATTATGTTAAATATATTGAACTGAGCCATCTTTGGTGTTTTCTAGGTCGTCTATAGGTGTTTCGAGGTACAAATGTACGAGCGGTCCATTTGGTTACACTTCCAAAGATCTAAATTACTGTGTACTTTTTTACATCTCTTATCAATAATCAATTATAATCCACCACTCGAGGGAGGGGGAAGAGAGCTACAGATCTCGCATGGAAGATAGTGAGCTGGAGCGAACAGCCTTTTTTTTAACTGACCTGCGCGACTAAAGTGAAGCGATTGAAGCGACCAGAAACAAATATATATCTTCAGGTCTGAATGTCCCTTAACCCATTTAGGGCTGAGGTCGATTAAAAAAAATAGTTTTCTGAAAAACGTATGTTTCTACATCAGTAGGACCCCCAGAATTATCTGTATTTAGCCACAGACCCCCATCTCAAAATATGTTGTTCCAGGGACCCCCCCAGAAGCAAAGATTTGAGTTAAAAACGTTCTCTCTGAAAGAATATTCAAAGATTAGTGCCACATTTTCACGATTTAAAAAAAAATAGCAGATCTACAAGCTTGCAGCGCGGCACTCGGTGCTGCGCTGCACGTTCAGTGCATGCGTTAACGATGGAAAATTCATCCCATTCATCTCCTTGGAAACGGTCATCTTCAAGGGCTCATGTTCCTGTGCACTGGCTAGTTACTGCAAGATGCCATTTCCTCTGTAAACTGAGGCCAGAGAATAAAATCTTAGGATGTCCTATACTGTAAGTCTTCCTGGACTTCCTGGACAAATCTTCAGCTCCCATGTCAAGTGGAATTGGTAATGCACCATAGTCCCTTTGATCAAAGATCACTGCATGCTTCCAAATGCTACAGTACACAATTAAAAGTTTAAACAAACACAGCACCTTACTACTTGTGGTTTTACAGTCACTTCATTGTTATAGCTGAGAAATGGGGGGCGCAGTAAGGCTACATCACCAGCATAGATTTATTCCAGCTCCCCCTTGTCTCAGTTGTGGCATTAGCCCTGACATATCTACTCCCCTGTATCGAGCGACGACAGTAACTAATTAGCAATAGCATAGACACTACCTTTCTGATCAACACAAAGCACTCTCTCTTGTCCTCTGTGATTTCACCATGAATTTAAATGAGGCAATTAGAGCAAGCATTTTGCCTGGTACAGAGTTCACTAAGCCTTTGATTGAGATTCGACTGCAGGGCAATATAGTACAGAGTTTAGTAGCCCTGCAGGCTTCTGAGGATGGAAAAAGTGGGCTAGCTAACTCACGCTATAGTGGATATAATGGTATACAGGCTAAATACAGGCTATGTTTCCCCAAAAATCAATTAGATCAATGATCATATGAAATCATATACTGTCACAGGGTTGAAATATATTTGTTGCTGTTGTATTCCATTACTCTAGGACAGATATAATTGAATGCCGTGAAAATAGCCTTCATCAAAAAGTGCAGATATGAGTCATTCATTGCATAAGTGAAATATTTGCCAGCTGGCTGGCACAGAACAAGGTCCTTTATGTTTCATAATGCAGTATTTTGTTTTTGCATATTTTTTCTTTTGCTTAATTATGAAGTCCATATTTTTTCATTTTCAGCTGTTGCAGGGGAAATCAATTCCTAAGTTGGGGACATTGGATCAGATCGAAACAGGAAGTGGAGATGCTGAAGGACACTACAGTGGTGACTGTGATGATGAGGATGGTTGTAGCGGTTCAGGTGGTGGCGAGGTGAAGACAAAAGTCCTCAGAGTCTCCAAATGTAAGTCACCTTTGGTCTCCATGACCCTCTATTGTGGTTTTATCACACACATAACCCTGTATCTCAACGTAGCATGTTAACCCATTTAGGCCTGACGTTGAAATAAATAAAAAGTCTTCTGAAAGAATATATATTCAAAGATTTGTGCCGCATTTTCACGATTTTTCAAAAATAGCAGACCTACAAGCTCGTAGCGCGCCACTCGGTGGCGCGCTATGAGCTTGTAGATCTGCTATTTTTCAATAGCTAAAGTATAACATAATGCTTAAAACACCAAAACGGGTTCCCGTCCAAAATGGGTTCAAATGGAGATTTCTTTCAAAATAACTCAAATTTGTGAGGCCGAATAAACACATATTTCATACCCCCAAACATTCACATTCACGTTTTCTTTTTTAATGTTTTGAAAGCTGCATTGTTTATACTTGGCTTCAGGTGAAACAAGCATACAAGCATAATACTTAGCCAACATGCTTTGAGTATTTTACTACTACTTCTGCTACACCGTATTTCTCAAATTGAGGTATGTACTAGTTCCCCAAGGTTTTGTTTGGTTTTGTCTGAACATGTTCATGTAATAATAGTTACATTTGGAATTTCTGATCTAATAAATTATCTTAGATTTGAAACCTCAATCCAACAATGAATATGAAGACATGGTTGAGGTCAAACAAAGTCTGTGAGATAATCAGCCAACCCTTGTTTTCAACATGTGTTAATACAGGGACTTCCCAATTGACACATACAGTAAACACTATTTTTTTTGCTTTCAGATCTAAAAATAGAAATTATGTGTGCAATATTAGACCATAAGTGCTGCAGTTTGGTAACACTATATCTCTGCAACATTTCCTCCCGTCTCCATTTTATGATATATTGTAATAATAGTTATTAAACATAATGGTTGCTCTGGGGTAATTATTCCAAAAGCCTATCATTTAAAATATATAGTTCCCCTGAGGTGACAGCTGTATTGTATGATACAGAAGATATATTATGTTCTCATTTTGTATCGCTTTTCACTCTTTGTTTCTCTAATAACCCACCATGGAACGGTCTCCTCGCCTTCTCTTTTGGTCTCCATCAGACATGCTAACAATCTGATTAATCACCCTATCTCACATCGCCCAGGGTAGGTGCGGTGGAGGTCATCCAAACAGACGGTCCCAGCTCTGTAAATGTTTCCTCTACTGCCTGTCAGTCTTATTCAAGCCTAGGTATCTCAAGGAAGATGCTGAGAATTGTTTAGGCATTAAGGGAGCTGACGTCTATCACCTCACCACTGCTTTGTGCAGTATCTACCATCACAAATACTCTAGAGCGGACCCTGCTTTTCCTTGGCAGACAACATGGCCTAGCTGTCTCCCAAAGTCATAATGAAACTGTTTGTTGTAACCTCTGCGTACCACTTGTCCACAACTTTATGACCCTTGGTCAAATAATAATAACTGTATTCATAAATCACTACTTTATATAAAACTGAAGAAATAAAATAAAAAAGCAACATAAAAACTAAAACAATAACAATAACTTATGAACGTATGAACTAGAAAAGTGTGTCCCTCGGAGCACAGCTCCACACATTTTGACAGAAACCCGTTCACTGTGATTCAAAACACCATTTACATCATAGTGTCTGAGCAAATAGACATAGGGCTCCATCTTGCGCCACCCCTTACCCCCAAGAGCGAAGTACGGTGGCCGAGAGTCCGACTGAAAAATAAAGAAAAGGAAAAAATTCAGAATATTTTCCCTTCGCCTGATATCATTGAGGATGCGCTAGGACGTGTACACACAATCGAAGAGGAAGCAAAACTTCAGCGACGAACAGCTGACGTTCTGTCCGACTGCAGTCTCCACACTCGTCTGTGTGCAGATGAAGACCAAGGTGGTTGTCTCTCCACAGATGGCAGATTTAGCGCACCTGGCTGTCACTTCAGATTCAAACTAAACACACACACACACACTGTCTACGCACTTAACGTTGGAGCTCATGGAGAAGAAAGAATCGGTACCTCCGAGGTGTAGATTTAGAACAGTTTCCTGCTTCATCCGTAGCAATCACAGCCATCAGCCCTATCGCGGTCTACAGCAGCACAGCAGATACTGTATGCACTGCAGAGATGAACAGCAGGATTTCACACCCTCACCGACAGCAGAGCAGACACTCCCCAGCCCGATGCAAAACTTCCGCGAGGACCACCTGGCGTTCCATCCGACTGCAGCCTCTACTCTTATTATGTATGCATAATGCAGATGAAGACTATGGCGGGGGTCTCTTTGCTGATAACAGCAGGTTTAGCCCCCCTGGCCGTCACTTCACAGTCAAACTAAACGCACTCTAAACAGTCCCAAACCCACACTCGTTAAGCTTGTTAATCAGTGTACCGTTCATAGTTCAACATGAATTAATGCAGTACACAACATAGAAATGCACTCTGTCGAGGTCAGACATTTTTTAAATTTCAACATACTCATGTACGTATACAGAGACTTGGGGCATTTATAGATGGATTGAATAGAAGTTATGGACGGCAACTGGGCGGCTAGACACGGTAGAGCATACTATCTCTGTTGATTGTTGTATTGTGGCATCCTAACTACTCCACTACTGTTGGACAACTGGACTGTGTGGAGCATTTATCTATCTCTGGTGAATCACTGCTTACTGTTATGTTGGATGTTCTCATTGGGTGTGTCTTTGTAGAGGTTGGGTCTTTGTATGGGTCCTTAATTGTCAATCAAACAATTACTGTAGAGCAAACCTTTCCCATACGGTCCCCTGCTGTTGCAGCTTGTGGGCATACTGTAGGTTGCAGGATAACATTCCACTCACGATCGTTTTTGTTGTATGTTTAAACGACTGCCAAGACATTAAAATATATCAATCTTTATCTATATATTATATTTATATTTCATTTTCACAGACATAAAAGGAAAACCCTGGGAAGTCTGTTTTGGCCACTGTTGGACATTAGGGCCTTTCAGTGAGAATTTCAGTGTCTTAAGTCGTTTAGTCATGGAGCATAATATTTCTCTAAAGAGAGATGAAAAGTAATACAGACGGTAAATTAATGAGACTTTGCGGTGGTTTAATTTACAGTTGCATAAAGGGTAAAATGGGATTGGTTCAACCCTGTCGTTATCCAGTGCAGCGCTCACATTTTCTGTGACCAATCAGCAGTGCCTGCAATAATGACTGAAAAAGCTTTGACGTTTCAAGCTCAGCCAGAAGCTCCAGTCTTCTTGTGTTGTTATCTGGTTCTGTATGGCTCAGCTCAGATACAAAGAGTGTTCATGGCATGAGGGGTGTATTGTAAGACTTATGACAGACACAGTGGCAACAGACGAGACAAAATGTATTTTCTGAGAGTAAGCAAAATGAGGCGAAATGGAGGAAGGCCCCTTTAGAAAACTCTTACTGTGTTAATAGTGTCTCAGCAGGATATTTCTGGATATGATTCCAACCTCATTAAATGCCAGTGGATTTTGAAGGCTTAGAAAGAGCTCTTCTTTATAAAACACCTCTGCTATCTAGTATCAGCCAGTTGATTGTAGTGTAACACTAATCAATTCGAGGAATCGAAAGAAAATAAGCTGTCTATAAAGCGGGCGTCTGTACTTGTATGTCCCCACAAAAGCAGACCAAGGTGTATCTCACTGTAGAGAACGGACTAGCCCTGATATATCACCCAGCATAGCTTTTGTTATTCTAAATATTTGTATACTTATTTTAAACTGTAGTAAGCATAAATGTTTATTTTGCATAGGTGTACAGTAGCAATGCAGTGAATGTGAAGGTGAAAATCTGAGTTTACCGAAATTTAATGAAACCCAACCAACATTGTCCGCCCCACTAACCCTAAACCTAACCGCACGCGGAAGCCACATAGTCGGAATGGCGGTGTGTTGGAATGCCACTCTATTACAACGGGATAGCTAACTTTCAGAATAAACCACCTTTTAACGCAAAGTGCTGACTGTACATAGGTCATTTTATGTACAGATGCTACCCCGTAGCATAGAAGCAAGTTTACAAGCCATTTCTCCTGTTTCTGGAAGTTTTATTATAGTCTTACAACTTTTGTTACTCAATAAAATCTTCTCTTTTTCCCTGGGTTAGAGTAGTTCCAAATAACCATAAACAATGCAAGCGAGCACGGAGCATACAGCATTTTTGTGCGTGGTTATTGCTAAACTTCACTACAAATAGATTTACTTGAGTGGCATTTGCAGGGGCGCTGGAAGGTATTTATACCAGAGGGGGTGGGAGGGAAATCGCAAACTTTTGGGTCTTATTCGGGTATAATTGGCCTAATAATGACTTATTTAGGACCTAGCACCGCAGCACCATGTACACGAGAGAGAGAGAGAGAGAGAGAGAGAGAGAGAGAGAGAGAGAGAGAGAGAGAGAGAGAGAGAGAGAGAGAGAGAGAGAGAGAGAGAGAGAGAGAGAGACTCGTATCGCACACAGCAGTGTAGTGTCTCCGCTCTCCATATATGATCTCTCTCTGGAAGAAGCTGTACATGAACTGTGTGGCCGCACTGAGCGTTCCAACACAAACACTCGACAAACATCTCTAACACCTCCTCATCCGAGTAACCGAGTTAATCATAATAACAGTATGTGACTCTTATTGTGTTGTTGTTTGGGTTAGATTTCTTTAAACCACTTGGTGCAGGTGAAAGTAAAACTATAATACGTTTAGCGTCTCGTCATGTTGTTGTGTCTATCCGTCAACTCACTCGCTGTGCAATCTGCACAAAAGCGCTCGCACCAAAGCAGCTCATAGCTCTGGTCCATAGCATTAGAATAGAATGACTTGGAGAATTCCTTCTAATGCCATGGACCAGCGCTATGCAGTTCAGCAACGTAATGACTTTTCACACATTTAAATGAAGGCTATAGTATTGCATAGAGATATAGTGCCATGTTGGCAGCCATGTAATAGACATTTTGCTAAGAATGTTTGGTGCCTTCCTAATGGTCTCTGTAATACCTGGCTGTGATTATCAGAGCAATCTTCATCCTCATTACACTATGTGATCACATTAGGCCACCTCAAGTGACTCGTACCCTCCCCAGAGCCGCTAATACAGAGATGGAAGTCAGGGAGGATGATTAAGTGCTGTTAATTACTGAGTCACATCTTCTCAAGTAATTGCACATTGCTTGCCAAAAGGAGCAAGAAGTGTGAATAGCATTGAATCAAGCAAAACATGGAAATACATGACAGTGTCACACATGAAAACTATGAATGTAAATAAATGTAAAATATAAATTCAAATGACGTCGTTGCCGTCGGCTTACATGTATAACAACCTGGAATTATTTTGAATTGCTCCAGGGTATATTCACAAGAGAGGGTATTGCATGCATAAAGTGAGTGGCAAAGTGAATTTAACGTCCTTTAATGCAGTTATATGACCTTTCTGTTTGGATGTAAAGGCTGTCAAGGCCAGAAAGTAGTTTTTGCCACGTAGGCGTTCTCACATAACTTCTGGCCCGGGTATGATGATGATGATGTCACGCGCATACCCTCTAGTGTCTTAATTTTAAACAGTCACTAAATTAATAATGAACAATTTCATGCACAATAACAAAATATGTCAGTCAGGAATGTTGTACTGTATACTTTAGAGTCGTATCAGTCCTATAGGCGGTTTTGGACAATTTACTATCCGAGCGACTCGATGCCGGGCACCACACTTCCTCGGTTATCAAGATACGTGAACTACAGATGCACAGTCACACACGCATACGCACGCACGCACGCATACACACACACAGACACACACACACACACACACACACACACACACACACACACACACACACACACACACACAGCGAAGTAGTAGTGGAAAGGAAAGCTGAACGGGAAGGCGTAGATAAAGCAATTTGTAACCCATTTAAGAACGTTGCTTTAAAAGTCAAGTGTATTGAGTATTGCTATTTCGATGGCCATCTCTGTACTTTTCTCACCTTCTATATTGAAGTGATTGCATTGAACTTTTCAACACATTTAAGACAATCATCAGAGACAGTGGAAAGAATTCAGACAGATTTTTACAGGCCCTGTATAGGTACCTGGTTTAACAAGCTTGGAATTCCTATGTCTGGCAGTGTGCAAGCAAGTGTTAGCACCTTGAGACAAAAGTGGTAGCGCTTGGGTGCCACGTGATGAGAAGCAATTTCACTATGACACGCATCCTGTTTGTCGCCATAGTAAATGCTAGTAGCGTGCTAAGACAACGTCCATCCTTTCTCCAGAAAACGCCAATATTCCAATCGTGATGACCACAAAATCAGAAATGAGCTCTGAACATCGCAGATCTGATCAAAACCACGGACTAGCACCGTGTTTTCCGAGAAAACGGTGTGGAAAGACCGTGTCTAATTCAGAAGCTACGTTGCGTGCGCAGAAACAGGGCAGGCGAGGCCCTAGCAACCGTGCCTATAGCAACCGGAGCGATTCCAAAAATGGAAAACATTGAGGCATTCTTATATTGATATAAAGCCCATTAAAACTGGTATACTCGTCCTGAGCACCAATTTATTTGACAAACTACTTGTCTAAAGCATCAAATGTGTTAATGTCAATCTGCATTTGGGAAACCCAGCTCCCATCCTGTTAGTATATGTTAAAAATCAGGTCAGTCATTGGCATGGAAGACTTTTCTTTTTAATGGTTCTCGGCAGTGGTGTTTCTGTCTCGCATCCTAGGCCAGTGGTTGTCAAAGTGGGGTACGTTTGCATTTTCAGGAAGAAATTTAAATTAGACTTTTAGGAAGGGACTTCTAACATAAGAATACATAAAATGCCATCTAATCTAATGTCCTCATTATGACCGCATGCATGCTCTAAAAGTGTGATAACCATATTTTTAATTTCACCACATCTTTAAGTCAATGTTATTAGAAAGGTACTTGTACCTTTCTAAACACACACGTACACGTAGCCTACACGTGCGCACACACACACGCACTCACACACACACGCGCGCGTGTGCATGCACTCACGCACACCTTGTCAGCCTTTGGATGGCCCACTTGTGATTAAAAAGATTTGTTATTTTCAGGATCTCATTTTGCCTTAGGCATTGCTTACCCTACTGGAATTGTCATGTGATTATCTGAGATTCTATATTGAGATAAACCTGGTTTGGGAGATGAACTTGGAAATTAAAAGATGAGAAAATACCATAAATATTTGATTTACAAGAAATACAGATGTGTGTTTACCAGCCCAGCAGCCTGTGGCACCAAAATTGCTGTGCTCTCATCCTCAAAGGCTTGCGAATGAGATGAGTTACATTGCTAAAAATAATCAGGTCTCTGTAAATGTAAACTTCCTGGCAGGGGGAGGAGATTTGCACTTAGAGGTTTTGTTGTTAGCACTTTACACTTAATTAGATGATTATCTGTTTTATCTTGTGTAAGTATTGATTGGCCTGTCCGTCTTTGTATGATCATTGCTACTGTCTGACCAGCGGGCCTATTTCACGAAACTTGGATTAACTAATCCAGGATTTAAGACGAAACCAGGCTTGTTAAATTCTGGTCTGTATACAGCCTGGTTTATTTCGTAATTTAGTAATGTTTTCACTTTTACAGAAACTAAAAATAAATGAATCCACTCATTTTAACCAGTTGCACCACAGCAAACCTATTCTGGGGGAACATTCACCAAAAGTAGCTGATCTACAAACTCATGATGAGGTTGTGCAGCCTATATATTTTGGTTCTTTGATTTTGTATATAGGGCTTAAATTAGTCCTTTAATGGCAATGTGTACCAATATGATGTTTTAATGCAGACCGATAAAAATAAGGCAACATAAACCCATGATAATTGAATACGTGTGGAAAAAAATCATTGGTTTGTGATCATCTTGACTGCTTAATGAACAGTAAAGACATCAGGATTAGGTTAAACCTGGCTGTTAGCCTGCTCCGGACCATGGTAACTAGTGTGGCATTGCTTTCATGAAACCGAATCAAGCCTCAGTTTAACTGGCAAAATGAATCTGGCAAGATTAACCAGCTTTCATGAAACCGGTTAATCGCTGATCCAGGATATATTAAACCAGGATATCTGTTAAATCCCGGTTTAACCTCTAATCCAAGTTTCGTGAAACAGGCCCCTGGTCTCTCTTGAGAATGAGACCTTAATGAGATTGCGGTACCTGAATAAATCAAGGTAACATTTATAAAATGGTAAATGGTGCATTTATATAGCGCCTTTATCCAAGGCGCTTTACATAGATTGTGCATTACATTCACCCATTCACACACACATTCATACACCGATTGCGGCGGAAGCCATGCAAGGTACCAACCAGCACATCGGGAGCAATTTGGGGTTCAGTGTCTTGCCCAAGGACACTTCGACATGTAGACAGGAGGAGCCGGGATTCAAACCGCCGACCCATGGATCATTGGACGACCTGCTCTACCTCTTGAGCCACAGTCGCCCCATGTCTGCATGTTTACGTTTCTCGTTATACTGTGTACACACACACCAAATAATGACATCACAGTTCAGCAACATTCTGATATTTTACAATTGCATTATACAAGAGTACATAGTTTTTTTAGACATATCACAAGCCATCTTTACACAAAGCATCAGATGTAGTTTGAGGAGAAAAGCCAGGTCTGAATTATGTGTCAGATATCAAGCTGGAGAAAAGGTGGGTTAAATTAAGCATAAGTAATGCAGAATTAGATGCGCCACAGTGAATCTTGAGGATTCTTCTCTGCAATTTAAAGATTTTCATGATGGGTAAAAGAACAAGTATGTGAAAATTGGCCATTCATTTAATTACTCCCAACAACCTCGGTCTGCTACAGAATTTTAAAGAAGATTGCTATAAAGAGCTAGCAAACGTCAGCCCCTTATTTCTGCTACATTGAACAAGATGTTGTTTTACCCCACCAAAGACATGGCAAAACGTTTGAAGAATTTGTTGAGAAAATGTCTTCGCTGTTGGGCATAAACCCTGTATCTCCAATTCTCCATTTAATATTATTTATTTACTATATTTACTATTTTATACTTTGCCGTAGGACAGTATCATACAAAAGTTGTGAAAATAGCCAATCGGCGAGCTCAAAATGCATCACAATGTGATGCGTAGCAAGCTGCTGTTAATATAATATAATATATTATATTCACTGAAGTAATCAATTACATATGCATCATTGTTTATCTGTACATGGCTATGAAGATAGAGTAATGACCCATTTTAGTTGGAAACATTTTCTTGCCCAATAGCTGAATCCATGCTTGCTTCTTGATTTACTAAGAGTAAACAGTTTGGAATACAATAAACATCCTTGCTTTCTTATTCATCAATTCTCAGCCAAGGTGTTTTTATTTTGTTTTACAATTCTTTTAACCGCAGTAAGTTGTCATTATCTTCAATGGCACATTTCCATTTTTCAATCATGTTCTCTTTATTTAATGGCTCGTTTAATGAGCTGCAGCTTGCGTGCAGAAGGACAACTCATTGTGTTAATGGACCATGAAAAGGGCAAGCACACATCATTCTGCGAACTGTTTTTATAATCAGCCCAGTGTCAGAGACTCTTCAACCCAATAGGCAGCTTCATCAATATGCACAAATCTATGCATCGGGTTGCATTACAAATATTCTCATTGTCTGACATACAGTACCAACAACCTTTAGAGTAGATCTCTCTTCCTTGTTCACAGTCAAGCGCAGGATTTTGCTGTGTTCCAACGTCATAACTTGACTTTACTGTCCCTATTAGTTTCGAACATATTTATCTCAGTATAAAGCGAGAGCCATTACTCTGCACTACTGCAAAATAATATTCACAATAAAGAATAAAACATTTGGCCCGGGCGGTTAGCTCAACCGTCTGGGCACCTAGGCTGCTGAGCCAGCCAGCCAGCCAGCGTGCCACAGGTTCGACTCCCGGTCCCGACGGCCCTTGCCGCATGTCCCCCCCATCTCTCTCCCCATGTCAGATTGTCAGTCTACTTTCAACCTATCAATAAAGGCAGAAAAAGAATAAGACATTTATTTTGTTCAAAACAAATCTAGGTTATAATATCTTAAGCTTATATTTTTGTTTCTAAACTTTACCCTAAAACGTATTGTGTTGCCTCTGCTGTCCATTACTGCTATTCAATGTTCTATTTTATTTAACCACTATTGACTTATTTGTCTATGTTCATAATCACTGTCACTAACAGATGGATAACGTAATTAAGCATTGTGTCATAGATTGAATTGTTTTATTTTAAATTCAATTCAATTCAGTTCCTGATGGGTTTATATTCTGCATGCATACACAGTACATAGTATAAAATGTTATTATAGATTCATGTGACCTAAAGATAATCCTTACAGTACATGACTGTAGGAGAAATCACTTGCCTTTAACAGTGTCCTGACTGAATTAGACGAACGTAAATCAAGGGAAAGAAATATCGTTGTGTTTGGACTAAAAGAGCCAAGCCTGGACAGCGGAGAGGAGAGACAACAAAGGGACTTGGAAACTGCAAAGGACGTATTCAAAACGTGCAAAGTCCGCACGAATGCCGATTCATTTGTGAGAGTGACTCGGCTCGGGAAATACAACAGCGAAACCATGGAGGATCCAGACAGAGCGGGGCGGCCCGTTCTGGTCACACTGCAGAGCATGGAACTAAAAACGAGCTTGTTCAAGAAGATCGCAGCGTTACATCAAACGGATAAATACGAAAACATACGAATTGCTAACGACCTTACAAGGACGGAGAGAGAAAAGGAGAAGGAGCTGTATGAAGAGGCAAAGGAAAAGCGACGAAATTCGTCGGGGGAATTCACCTACAAAGTCCGGGGTCCTCCCTGGGCTAGGAGAGTGGTGAGAATCCCAAAGACACCGTGACTTGAACATGACCATGATCTTGCACCCCAGACATATCAGGGCAGTAATTCTTCCCCCCTAGAAAGCGTATTATGTCTATATACAAACGCGGACCAACTCCACAACAAAATGCATGAATTTACTGCTCGTTTGAAAGTGCACCCACTCATACAGATTATTGGTATTACGGAAGTTAAAGCAAAGCAATCGAAGCATAACATGAACCCAGTGGACTTTAATTTAGATGAAGTTGATGGCTACAATATGTTTTCCAAGAATATTGACAATGATGTAGGTAGAGGCTTACTGCTTTATATTCATAGATCATTAGAAGTTAAAGAAGTTACACTGGCGACAGAGTTTCAAGAGAATATTTTTGTGGAGATAAAATGTAGCAACAATGAGAAATTGATTGTGGGTTTGATTTATAGGTCACCAACAGATAGGGGTACAGAGACCAATAATGAAAATCTTTTGGTTTTAATCGAAGAGGTGTCATCTATGAAGTATTCACATGAACTAATTATGGGAGATTTTAACTTGCCAAATATAGATTGGAATCTACTTGATGCAAAGGGAGACGGAGCCACACTAGAAAATAGATTTTTGGACTGTGTTCAGAACGCATTGATGTTTCAACATGTAATGGAACCAACAAGGTGGAGAGGGGACGACACACCACATGTATTGGACCTTATACTTACGAACGAGGAGAATATGGTCGAGGATGTTCAGTATTTGGGCCCACTAGGTAAAAGTGACCATTGTGTTTTGTTGTTTAAGGTAATATGTTGTACAAAAATGAGAAAAAACGAAAAAATAAGAAAGAATTACAACAAGGGGAACTTTGAGGCAGCAATCAGAGAGCTGGAAATATTTAACTGGGGGGAATACTTTTCTGACTATGATGTCAACGCTAATTGGAGACTATTAAAGTTAAAGTTGAAAGAAATAGAGGATAAATACGTCCCAAATAGCAAGAGCAGGACATGGAATAGGAAGCACACTTTCCCCCTGGATAGTAGTACAAAAATGAAAATAAAGGAGAAAAACTCTCTTGCGAAAAAGGCCATGAAAAGTAAAGATCCAGAGATACAAAAAGATTACCGTAGAGTTAGAAACTGTGTGAGAACGAGAACAAGAAATTTAAGAATTCAATATGAAGAAGAGTTAGCAAGACAATCTAAACTGAAACCGAAGGTTATTTGGGACTACATTAATAAAAGGACAAAAATTAAAACATCAGTAGGAGATCTATATGTCAATCAAGACAATAAGAACTCCCCAAAAACAGAGAAGGACTCAGATAAAGCAGAAATACTTTCAGATTATTTTAGCAGTGTATTTGTGAATGAACCTGAAGGGCATGTTATACCTGAATTGCCAAGAGTGGAAGTTCAGCATTCAGAACGCTTTATAATAACAACTGAAGATACAAAAAAACTGCTACAGAGCATGAATATTTACAAATCACCCGGGCCAGATGCAATACACCCTAGGATAGTAAAAGAACTAGCCTGTGTGATTGCTGAACCAGTAACAATGCTATTTAACAAAACTTTGGAGGAAGCAACTTTACCAAATGGTTGGAAAGAGGCACAAATCAGTGCAATATTTAAAAAAGGAAGTAAGGCACTGGCAGGGAACTACAGACCTGTCAGCCTGACATCTGTTATATGTAAAACAATGGAAAAATTAATAAGGACACACATTGTAGATCATATGAAGTCCAACAAGCTCTTTATTAACAGCCAGTATGGCTTTATATCTGGAAGATCGACCACACTTCAACTTCTCACGGTTCTTGACAAATGGTCAGCATCTTTAGATAGAGGACAGTCGGTTGACTGCATATATATGGATTTCCAAAAAGCTTTTGATAAAGTTCCCCATAAGAGACTAATATCAAAATTAAGGTCTTACTGTATAGACAACAGAGTTATAGGTTGGGTACAGGATTTTCTCAGTAACAGGAAACAGAAGGTGGTGGTTAATGGAGCCACTTCAGATTGGAAGTCAGTGACCTCTGGAGTCCCACAGGGATCTGTAGGACCTGTACTCTTTGTTATTTATATAAATGATCTACCAAGTGAGATACAATCCGATGTCTACCTTTTTGCAGACGACACAAAAATATTTAGAACTATAACCAATGACACAGACACAGCACAACTCCAAGCAGACCTCCAGAGTACCAGCAATTGGTGTGACAGGTGGTTACTGAAATTAAATCCAGATAAATGTAAACAGTTGCACATTGGGAAAAAAAGTGACAACTTGGCTAATTATACAGTTGGAGATCTAGTGATTCATCAAGTAGAGGAAGAAAAAGATATAGGGGTGGTGGTTGATAATTCACTAGAATTTGAGATGCACATCTCTGAAAAAGTAAAGAAGGCAAACTCCATGTTGGCGATAATAAGAAGAACCTTTTTAAATTTACGTAAAGAACTATTTATGCCGTTATATAAATCATTGGTGAGATCACATCTTGAATTTGCAAGCTCAGTCTGGTGCCCTTACAAAATCAAATACATAGAGAAAATAGAGAAGGTTCAGAGAAGGGCTACTAAATTAATACCAGGGCTGAAAGAAGTGTCATATGAAGAAAGGTTAAGACACTTACAGTTACCAACGTTGGTGTACAGGAGGCACAGAGGAGATATGATCGAGGTCTATAAACTTGTTCACCAGATATATGACTTTACAGCCGAGCCTGTTGTCCATTTCTGGGATGAGTTGAGAGGGAATTCTCTTAAACTCTTACCACTAAATTGTCATTCAGAAAAGAGAAAGAATTTCTTTACACTTAGAGCTGTCAGAGCATGGAATAAACTTCCGGAGGAAGTGGTCCAGGCTCCTTCAGTCAACACTTTTAAGAATAGACTTGACAAATTTTGGTCAACGAAAGATTTGTTGTATAATTATAGGGCTGGCTTGTAAGGTCATAGACTGGTAAATACAGGACTTTTGAAACTGTATTATGTATAAATATAAGAAAGAAAAAAAAAGAAAAAAAAAAGTGCGTGTCCACATACAACTTTGTTTATTTAAAAAAAATGTATATATATATATATATATATGAATGTATGTATGTACTTGTGAATTTTAATATGTATTTATGTCTGTTATGAGTCTGGCGTAGAGGATTTCATCCTGTGCTGGAAAACCTTTCAATAAATTTCAATAAATAAATGACCCATACCACTTGTCAGAATGCCATCCAAGGCCATCCTTAGATTAGTGTTGCGTTTGCGCCATCATCTCTGATTGATTGATTGATTGATTGAAATTCAAATTGCAGTCGCCCGTAAGTAATCTTTGAGAGCAGTTTTGAAGGAGACTAGGGATTCACATTCCACTTTTTACTGGCATATAGGACCAGAATCTGGGTTGAATGTCATTAGTGGAACTCCCTCGTTTAGGAAGTAGTTTGACAGGTACATGGGTGTCTTTGTGATGTAACGAATCTTGTAGACCAGGCACATTGCAAGTTGCTGTACTCTGTCGTCTACCGGCTCTACCCTAAGCCATCCCAACCTATCAAAATTAGCGGGGTAAGGTGAGTTGAAGGAGTAAGGCCAAGCAGTAGCCTGTACCAGTTTGTTTTGGGATGTCTGGACTCTGGAGCCTTGTTTTTAGTGCCTTTGTGGTGCTATGGTACCATGAGGTGCATGCATACATAGTCAAAGAATCCTTGAATGAGTGCTCCTGTTAAGAGTCTTCAAGGTATTCTATTATTATAATCTAGGCAGTAAATGATCAGTGCAGCACACTGTCTTTCTTTCTTTCTTTCTTTCTTTCTTTCTTTCTTTTACATTTTCCTAATATTTTATTTGTAATAGTCTAGGAATAATGAAAAAGGTTGTTTCTGAGTACAAACCCAAATAATGTATTTGGTGCTTCCCAGCATGGCAAATTGGCTGGTGCCAATGCAATATTCTATGGATAATAATCTCGGCTAGATCATCAATAATTGTTTCAACCTCAATGTTGAATATCTCAGCATTGTTATCTACAATGTTGTATGTGAAGGTCGTGTTTTAAAGTCAATTGATTTTGATTGTAAGCATTGTGCGCACGTTGCAAACCGGCCTGTACAGGTCAATCTACAATCTAATGCACTCTTTTAATAGCATTTAAATGCTGCGCTGGGGGACTGCGCTTTAGACATGGTCAGAGAGCTGGTCTTCAGCCTTTTCTCCTAAAATAACAATATGCAAACAATGCACCGAATTTTAAGGCCAACACACCTAAAAAAAATGGGCACAAACACAATTTGTACTTATTCAACATGGGTGCTGGCCAATGTTAACCTGACTCCGCCAGATTGCGGCAGTATTGAGTTCACAAGTTCCCTCCTCCTGCCTGCATCTGGGAGAAACGATGAACCCGGAAGCAGCGGGACAAAAATCTGAATTTTTGTCCCGGAGTACATCGTCTCTGCCTGAGAGATCCCAGACTCACCCTTAGCTGGCAGAATGCAAATGTTGTCCAGCAGGGGGAGTGGTTCTACCAGGCTAGGCCAATGTGGACATAACGAAAGCTGTATAGGCTGAAGGCTATAAATTATGAACAGTTGCTCTACGTTTTTGTGCTGCTTTAATTGTGCCGTCTTGCACCAGGTGTCGGTCAGATACTAAATGGTAAATGGTGCATTTATATCGCGCCTTTATCCAAGGCGCTTTACATAGATTGTGCATTACATTCACCCATTCACACACACATTCATACACCGATGGCGGCGGAATTTCCGCGGCCTTCGGTGTATGAATGTGTCCGCGGAAACCATACAAGGCACCAACTAGCACATCATGAGCAATTAGGGGTCTTGCTCAAGGACACTTCGACACTAACTCTGGGGGAGCCCGGGTTCAAACTGGCAACCTTGCCGTTACCATCCAGCCACTCTAACCCTGAGCCACCGCTGCCCAAAGATACTCTTCAGACAGCCATGAATAATTAGTCAAAATGCACCAGTTGTTCACAATCACGAAATATTTGAGAGAACCAAACTGGTGTCATGTACTGTAGTGGGAGTTAACACGTGTTGGATGCCAATTTTGCTTTTAACAGGGTTTGCAAACTCTCCCTCTCTATTCTCTATGAGAGATGGCAGACACCAATGCTGTTATGCTGTATGTCTTCTGAAATACAATATTCCCTAATTTGACATTGTTTCCCCTTAGAGAGGGATACCACTCACTTTATACATTCATACAGCATATTCCTTTAGCCTCAGTTCCATAAATATTCTGAACAGAAACTACTCTGCTTCAACAATAATTTACAAACCAGACTAGAACCAAAACCCTGCTGTCATCAGAATGGAAAACCTGGAGATACTACATTGTGAGTGAATATGAGATGCTAGTCTCTCACATTGCTTCAGCAAAGGCTCTATGCATAACTCTAGTTCCCTTGTCCAGAAGGGACTCCCTCTTTCCCAGGTGTTTCGCCTTGAATGCGTACTATAAACCCTAACATTTAACTTCACTAAAACTATGCCTAAACTTTAACCTAACCCTAACCTCAAAACCCTGTCCACCTGGGCGAAACTCATTTCAACGCAAGCTAGGTCAGTTTCAAATCTTCATTTGATTGGCTCAGCAGTAGATTTTGAAGGTATGTGTCTCGTCTCCAGTATAAATCTGTCGCTGAGCCAATCAAATGATTGGCTTAGCCAATCATGAGCACTGAACAGATCTAACATCTGTCAGCTTTTTATGTTGACCTTATAAGACATGTCTATGACTGTCTGGTCGGAGTTTTTTGACTGCCCGGCGGGCAGGACATAGGCCCTCCTTACCTCACACGTGATGAGCCGGGCCCTCTGGCTTGCACTTTGTGACAACAATAAGGGAGTGTATCACGTCTCCTAAAGCGAGTTTCCTTGTGAGTAATTTATAATGAACTCTATAATTGCGGCTAGCTGTTAGCAGAAACCCCAGTTCCCAGTGCCACCATACGCGTTCACTTTAAAAGACGGAATTTGCCCGCCCCCTCGCCACCTAGCGTCGACGTGAGAAGGTTTCACTGGTCTAAGTGAGGACAATGGGTGGGGCCTGCCTTTATACCACCAAGCTGGAGGAGGTGGTCAAGGCTCCCATTGGTCCAAAACCCAGTCAATCATTTGCCTGTGAGTGTATAATGTAATGCTTCTGTGATTATGACAAAGTCACAATCTCCTAAAGCGAGTTTCCTTGCTCGTCTATTTAATTAACCGGGGTTACCTTCATAACCTATAGTTATCTGTAATCCTTCTGTGAGAGTTGATTCTTTTCCTGACCCAAACCCTGCTCCCCACAGCCTCCTACAATGACTCTGTGTCCAGGTCAGAATGATTTGTCGCAACATTATGAACTGCTTCCAAGCGTTCTCAATTCTCACCTGCATTCTCACAAACTGGCACACATGCAGGCTGTCAGGTTATGTATTGTAGACCTTCAAATTGAGTGCAAAGTCCCATTTATACACAGATGGTCACAATGGCATGAGACCAAAAAAAATCGCCCATGCTCAGCCACTCTGTCACATCATTCTGAAAAAGGTCCAACCAGTGCAACAACCTTAACCCACCAACAACTATGGATGCTCACATTATAATAGTGTGTCCTTACAGGCACTGACTGGAATCTTAAGTCAACCTTCAACAAATAGAACAATTAGGTGGATTAAGACATCTCAGCTTGGCTGACATTCTAGTGCCAATTGTGGTGCATGACTTTGCAGCAGTCAGTCTCTGTTCCATGTCAGTATAAATTAAAGTTATTCTATTGGTTAATTTGTTTTATTTAAACTTTGACAAATTAAATACATTAGTTTAATTCTATTCATTACAGTATAGAGAGTCCGTGGAGACAGTATGACTTAAAGTCACAACCTGGAGACTGAGTAAAGAAGAATACAATTGTTTTTGATACATCGACTGAATAGCCGCTCCATTGTGCCTTAATGTTGTATAACAAACAGTTTGTAAAGGAGGTTCTTAATTACAGTGCCTTATTGTGCATTGGAGCAATAGAGGAGTGACCCCTGAGTGTTGGAATGCCACTGGCATATATTATAAATGAATGTGGCAGTAATAAATACACAAAGCTGTATTATTATTTAGAAAAGCAAAAATAAAATTCTGAGATACTGTGTCAATTGCCTATATTGCAGAAGTCTGCTAAAAACAAATGTTACATTACTCTACACAGTGCACACAGTACACAGAAATGCATTATTATTGACCCCAAAAAGAAACATGCAGTAACACATGATACTAGTTGTCTGGGAATGTATTGTTGAAGCAAAGAACTATATGTCTCTTGGGCCATATCTTCGTGCAGACAGAAATGTTTTCCATTATAGGCCAAAATTCACATTTTTCTCTGGCGCGTGAAGGATACTGTAATAAAAAACAGAGGATGAAGGACGTATGTAGAACTCATCTGAGAATCTTAGCAGTTTCTGCAGGTGTTTTTCTTTATTTATTTTCAATTAACTTTGAATTCTTGAGGCTATTCTTAACATTTTTTTTAAATTATTATTATTTTTTTAATTATTTTTTTATCCCACAATTTTATAACCCATTTTCACCCCTGTGTCAATTATCTAATGTGATCCTGGGCTCTACACACCCTCCGCCAACCTAGTCCCCATACAGTATATGGGGGACATGGGGAGAGCAACGGACTTTACACCTGTGTTAACAATGAATAATAACACAAATATATTCGTGATAACAGATTTCCCTAAATACATGAATTACACATGATAATATTAATCTGCATTTCAAGCAAGGGGAAAGCACACTAATAAAAGAAAAGCCATGTGTGTTTTTATATACAGTAAAAAACCCATTAATAGCTTCAGCTTTTGCAACCTGTCTAATGGCTCCCGTTTGGTATTCTGCCAAAGAATGATAAACACTTTTTTCACGTGTAATTGCTCCATCAAACACGAGAGGCTAATGTTCTGTGTCTCAAACAGATTGTCTTTTTTTGCTGGAGTTAAAGAAATACTATCACCATCTTTGGCTGTTATAACCGATTTTATAGCTGAAACATGCTGACTGGCAAATCCATATAGTCTGATGAACCGTATACTTTCCCTTCATCACTCAAGTGTTAATGTGTAATGTCTGGAGTAATCAGAGTTCTGGGGATTTTGGGATGCATTTCTGCAAACCCTCAAACACTGGCCTTAATGTTTAGCATCAATTCATTTCAGTACATATTTCCTATATTGGCAACTTTTCTTGTGAAATAAAATAGTTAAAAATAACATTAAGAGTGGGATTTGAGATCCACTATCAATAATGGAAAAGATAGGGAAGAAGGAGAGGGAGTCCCACACACTGTCTTGACTTACAAAAACAATTATTTAAAGTAAAATGTTTCGGTCATTCAGACCTTCATCAGGCATAAAAACTCTCTTCAAATATTCACTATCAAGACACAAAATTAAACTGTCTATTATCCAACCTATTCATCTTTAACTAGACGAAGCAGCTTTGATGTTCATTTCATTATATATTTCTTGTATGCAGCATTTTCGTGCATTTTCATGCAGTCTCAGACTGTATTTTGTCTCATAAGGTATCTGGCATAAGATGACCGAGCAAGTACTGTAAGACAGAATTTGGATTTTAACAGCAATGTTTTAGAAGCTGATAAACAGTTTTAATAAATGGAGAAAGGGGATGCACACGCAGATTAGACACACCAACGGACCGACATGCGAAAACAACGGTCGGACATGCGTTGGTTAGGGTTAGGTTAGGGTTTGAGGTAGGTTGTCGGTCTACATATTATTTTCTAGCGTATTTTATAGTTGATCTGTTTGTACAGCAACTCACAACAACACTGTCCCATATACATGCGTTGCTGTAACAGAGAACGGGCATAAGTTTAGATTATGGGCGGTTATGTTTATGTTTATTGTCTGTGTGCCCTGTCCAGTCAATGTGGCTCTCCAAATTAGACAATATTTGTATTGTTTGCAGCTGTAATATTTGTCACTAGTCAAATCTACACATTATCAGTCGAAAAATGACTGATGACTGCACCCACATCAGGAAACCACACACGCAGTGATAGTTTAATTAACACCTGTGTGGAACAGGAACTGGGTAGTTATGGCCTGAGTGCGCTGGTCTACTACCCTCAAACTAGAGGCCAATGGCTTGTTAAGAAAAAAAAGTCAATTAAAAAAGTCAATTATAACACGGTAAATATATTTCCACGTCTACTGTCACAGTAGACGTAGAAATATATTTACCGTGTTCTGACATTCTCTTAGAGAGTAAGAAATACTCTGAATAGAGTGAATGTACTGTGATGAGCCTGAAGAAGTACAATTATTTTTTTTGTTTTGTGGATGGGAACAGGGAGAGATGTGACGCTGTAATCAAATGTTAATTACTGGGTAAGGCAGCAGAAACATTTGAAACTAGTTAAGCCAGTAATGGTGGTATCAGTGTAATGATAACTGAATTATTGATCATTCTAATAATAATAATAATTATGATCTAATTGGATTGGACACTCAAGGTTCAGTTATATTTCCCCCTAACGTCCTTTTTTTGCATCTCCAAATGCACAAATCATTTGAGATAGCCCTTGCTGCTGGTTGTAATGGATTTATCCAGAGGAAATGTTCTGAAAGACCTAGTCGTAATTGGCACTCTTCATCACACACCTCACGCAGCATGGTGTCATACAGGTTCTTGATGCAGAACCGCTGGCAGCAGGAAGTGACCTTCCTGATGTTGTGAACAACATACAGCTCAATTTCCTCTAGAAACTAGAATAGGTAGAACGTAAATAGACCAATAATAAGTACGTGCTAGCTTTCAGCTATTTCACTAACGGTAGAAGAGGTTGCCTTTCATAATAGATATCTGAGCGTGTTGAGAGGGTGGTCCACAGGAAATTGAATTAGTCGACCATGTTCACTGCTGTACCAGTGAATTCCATGGGGAGATAATTTGAGACGTTTCTGTGGTAATTGATCTTTTTCTTGTTTGCACACCATGTCATGCAACCCAAGGCTCTGGAATTTAAGCTAAAGGTGTGATTAGAGGTGCAGTTCAAGTGCATAGGGAGCAGGGAAGGGGAGACATCACAGGGCCTTGTTTTGTATGTGTGCTTATGGGTATAGAGGGTATGCGCGTGACATCATCGTACCTGGAAGTTATCCGGGAACGCTCACTGAGTGGCAAAAAACTACTTTCTGGCCTTGACAGGCCATTCATCCAAACAGAAAAGTCCTGTCTGATTGCATTAAACAATGTTAAACTCACCAACATTGCAGCTGTACGAAAAGCTTGAATTATCCTCTTTCTATCTGCAAAGTTTTTGTTTCATGAAAATCCACCATAGAAACGTTATGAGCTACTTTCTGTCAAGAAATGCCCTGCATTTGATTATTTTTCAGAGTTTGGAAGTGCTTGTTTTCAATAACACAACATGTTGCTGCCTCCTGCATTATGTGACATTTAGAAACAGGACGGTTGAGTGATTTCCAACGAGCGCTTCCAAACTCCAACACTCCATGCTGCTCAATGTTTTGCCACTCAGTCTAGATGAGGGGGGTGTGTCCTGATGGGAAAATCATGCATGTGCATACTCTCTATTGTATGGACCATAAGTCTCTCTCCATCTGCCTGCCAGGAAGTCAAAGACAGAATCACAGATAGACTGGACCACATTTAATAATATATGTGAGTTTGTTTTCTGTTGCTGTTCATGTAGTGTATACGTTATTGTTAAATAATGTTATATTAGGGGAGCACATGCAGGTTTGAATAATTAATTTAGGCATTTTTATTCACATTTGAGGTGAATGGCAAGGTGGCCATGATCGGCCTGGGCCATGGCTCAGTGGTCCAGGCACCTTGGCTGGTAATCCAGTCTGGCAGTGTGCCGCGGGTTCGACTCCCGATCCCGACGGCCTTTACTGCATGTCTTCCCCCCCATCTCTCTCCCCATTTCCTGTCAGCCTACTGTCTGTCCCTCCATAAAAAAATAATAAAATAAAGGCGAAAGCCACAAAATAAAAACATTTAGAAAAAAAGGTGGCCATGATCCTTCTCCATTAGGAGGAATGAGATTGAGCTGTTATTCCATCACACTGACTACAACATAATCTCTGCTGTCGACCTTCAGTCCTGATCACCCCAAGTTCTACTCAGACCAGCTCAGACCCTGATCTTATAAATTGGCAGTGGTGGAAAAAGTACCAATACTGCAATTTAGAACTACTTCGTTACAAGTAAAAGTACGGAATTGAAAATGTACTTGAGTAAAAGTACAAAGGTATCTGCATCAAAATGTACTTAAAGTACTAAAAGTAAAAGTGCTCATTTTTCAAATGTGTACAAAATCTATTGAAAATAGCTGATCAACAAGCTCACAATGCGTCGCGTTGCGACGCATTGTGAGCTTGTAGATCGGCTATTTTCAAATGGTTAATGTATGTTTTCCAATCAAAATTAAAATCTCCAAAGTAACTAGTAACTAAAGTTTTCAAATAATTGTAGTGGAGTAAAAGTACAAATTTTGGCTCTGAGATGTAGTGGAGTAGAAGTAAAAGTATTGGAAATTGGAAATACTCAGGTAAAGTACAAATACCTCAAAATTGTACTTAAGTACTGTACTTAAGTAAAAATACTAAGTTACTTTCCACCACTGTAAATTGGTTGGGATAGAGACATGACGGGTAACATTGGGGGGCCACCTGTGACCCCCTGAGGCTTTGCTGATCTTCAAACCCAAACAGACCAAATTGGTTTGAACTCGAAAGAAATTGGCATCCTTAGGCCTCACTCACACCTTTCGATCTAGCATACAACATTGATGCATGCTTGTTGTATGAATGTTGTGAGTGTCATGGCCGCCCCAATGCATTTCCAATGGAAGTCACATGGTTTGTAGTCCACATTTTGGACTACGAGCTGTTGTATGGCTTTCGGCTGTGTTTCGACTGCCCCCCTCCCCCTCATACAACACAAATGTTGTGTCAAACCATGTGACTCCCATTGGAAATGCATTGGGGCAAGATGTATCACACCCTTTGTATACAACAAGCATACATCAGTCTGTTGCGAAGGTGTGAGTGAGGCCCTAGAACACCAAAAGCGTGTGAAATAAAATACAATTGTAAAATTAAAAGTCACACTCTGTGAAGTGAGGGGCACTCTTATCATTCATCATACATCATCATACATCAGCTCATTCTGGCCAATCACAATTTGCGTCCTCACTTTTCCATCTTCACTTTTGTCTTCAATGTTTGTGTTTACACAAACCCGGAAAGCTGGACATTTTGGCGTACGGGCAACGTTTTTTATTTATTTTTTATTTAACCAGTAAAAACACATTGAGACTGCATCTCTTTTACAAGTGGGAACTGGCCAAGAGGCAGAAATAAAATTACACTTCAATACTACATCGTAAATGTCACCTATGAAATAAATACAACAAATCACCAAAGTCCTAATCTTTTAGTAGCAGGGCAAAATACACAATATACAAAATATAAACCGAAATAATAAATATATAGGCATGGACATAGGCTAGTACTAGGCAAGTCAGATTTAACTTAAATACCTTTTATATTTAATATTGTGAGCTTGTAGATCTGTTCAAGCTGTTACTTTGGGCTTGTTTATCTGTAAAGACAGACCGATTAATCGGACGATTAATTAATCGGTCTAATTGATTAATTGAACCGATGCTGATTCATCTAAAAACACCTAAAATCGGCCGATACCGATGTGTTTGCCGATTAATCTCCCATCACTAGCTAGTACATATCCAAACATCAAAATCAGTAGGTCATCAAAATCATGCTCCATCCTCCGTGGAGCATGAGCGTGCACAACGAATCCCATGGCAATCCCGCCTGGAGTTTTTAACACGTTGTTTGGGACAACGTGGCAGACAGATGGACCGAAAGACCAACATACCAACTGACACCAAACCATCCTTAGAGCCCCGCCGACCGCTAGTGGGGCTATAAATCTTTAGTATGCTCCCCCAACATATGAAATATAAATCAATAAATAATTTATTAAGAATGTCAACAATGTACGCACCAATTACTAGGTTAGAAATTCAGCTACAGCAAAATTGAATTTTGTTGAAACGATGTGCTGAAAAAGCTGACGGCCGCGCTAGCTGCAGTGCAGTGAATATAAACGTACAATCGTGCAGTAGTGGTTGTACAGCTCTCTTTCTCTTGTTCCCTTTGGAGCTGTGTATGTTACTCCTCCAGGAGCAGAATCCGAGAGGATGGCCCATCCATTATCTGCTGCTGTGGCGCTAGGCTAGAGAGAGGATTATCTGACTGCTGCAGGTTTAGCTGGCGTCCAGTTTGCAGACATCAAGATCCATCTCCAAAATGTCGATCAGAGTCTGGCGAGGCGTCTCCATTAGCACCTTGCGGCCTATGGCTCCCATCTACCATCCATTGCTTAGTGTCACACGACCTTAATTGGGCATGGTAATTATCCAATCGCACAATATTAAGTGTCCTATTTGTGGAAATGTGGTTGCTGAAAATGAATAGTTATTGATCAGCAACACTGACATTCAACTTACTCCTTTTTCGCACATTAGCCGAGCATTGATTGCTGGCAGCAGTTCCTGTGTGCAATACTCAGAATCGACCGGGACCCTAATGTGTGGTCCTGGCTTGACCATTAGATCCATCCATTATCACGCCCTCCACCCATAGGTCTGTCAGCAAGGACTGCAAGATGACAAGCAGACATGATTGTGACTATGAGTAGTGGGTTATCTTAGTTGTATCAGTCAACAAGCTGCTAAAAGCCTGTTAAAGCCTGATCTATTCTTTGAGCGGCAGTGGCTGCTGCTGGACCTTTGAATAGTAGGAGTTTACTGTTCATATGAATTTAACAATGGTCCATCAGTGTGTTCTGTATTTACCATGAATCTGCACTCACACACACATGCACGCACGTGTGCAGACTGTGCAGTGTATGTTTATGGGGTCATAAAATATGGGGTCACAAACCATACTGTACTACTACACAAAGTTTTTAGATCTTTAACCTCATTAACCCTGGAATTCTGGCTTAGAAAATACTTTTGACAACATGACAACATTTCCCAAGTTTTATCATTAAAACATTATTTAAAATCACACCTGTGTGAAGTGAGCGGTGCAACTGTACCGTGTGGAGGTCCGTGGGGGTCCCGGCAACATCGAGACCTCCAGGAATGCGCCCAGGGGGTCGGCCCGGTTCCGGCGAGCCTTCCCGCGTCCGAAACGGTCGAGAAATGACAGAGTTACCGTGTTGCAGCTTTCCGTGCTCATGTACACACACACACACACACACACACACACTGCCGATCTGCGTTTCACAATTTGTTATGGCTTTAAAAACAAAGAATTCTGCTAGAGGTATCTTTTTTTTTTCTCTCTGAAAAGCCCCGCCTTCCATTACCCCCCAAAATCGGGAGGCATAATCTTCCATTACTACCTCGTGCTGTCACATCTGATCTCTCTTTAGAAGCGTTTATATTCCAAACAAGATTAAGTCCGAAATGAGGACAGAACATTGCCGTTCTGATCAAAACCATGGAGAGCGCCATAGATTTAGAGAGAAGAGACAGTTTAGTCGGGTTGTAAACAAGGAACTGAACGGCAGTGCGCATGCACGAAACGTCTAGGATCGCTGAAGAAGGCATGGCCAAGCAAAACAAAACGAATGGATTACAGCGATCCCGTTTTATATCATTAAAAAGGATCTAAAGACACCTATACACGTCAAAGGCACCCTGCGATTTTATTAGGTAGGTCACACGTCCTTAGCATAAACGGTGTTAAAGGAAAGGCTTCGCACACTGGTACTATTTAATTTGACCCCAGATGATATTCTGTGTCAGGTGGATTCTTAGTTACAATTCATTTCATTCTTACGAAACCGTCTTCAATCTATCATTGCAAACAAAAAACAAAAAAGGCAATCAGGCTGTCGGCTGAGGTATGATATTTCTATGTAATATTTCACTCTGTTTCACCTTTGCCATCATAACACCCGTGCTGAATGTGGCCATGTGGGGACCCAGTCAGCTGTAGGGAGCCCGATTTCATTTCGTGAACCGGTTGTCCACACAAGCAATCTCTTTATGTTCTGCATGTATGGGTAACTTGTGTTTGCTGGGGGTCCAAAGTTTGGAAGAGATCTATCATCGTAACACAGGTAGGCAGTTTAATAACGCTGCTGTGGACTCCTGAGAAAAGGCAGCCATTTATTTAATGTAACGTGGCCAATGTTGGGGGGTTGACAGGAGGCATGGGCAGGAAAAATTACACCTTCTTACCCCCACCTGCTGAATTCATGGAGGGGAATAATCTCTGGAGGGAATATGCTGCTGTGCGGTATTGCTCTCTAAGGCATGAAGTATGTGTATAGAAAAGTAAACAAAGACATGACTACTTTACACTATTAACCACTTAAAACTATACTTTGTTTACTGGGTTCCCCATGGGTTTATTCTTGGTCTCCCCTTATCCCCCCTCTACACCACATCTCTTTACCGGAAATAGTCCATTTGCAATACATGCTCATTGTGTTGCAAGCTTAGATGTGCTGTTTTCACAGAATCTTCACCAAATGTTCATCTCCTAGGATTCATGTGTGTAAAAGATAATAAAGCATAGGTGTGACGATAGCCGATTGGTTGGAGCATATACTGTACCACGTGGGGGGAAAATGTCTTAATCAGCATGTCTCCGGTTCGACTGTTTTCTGTGTGTCTCTCTGTCCACATTAGCTGTCTCTCGCAACTGATACTATCAAGTAAAGTAAAGGCTTAAAAATGCTCCACCCCTAAAGGGGGAAAAAACAAAACAATCATAAATCAATGTCAAAAATAATAATATAAAATAATAATAATACAAATAAACAAACTATGCTCCATGGAACATGCAGTGAACTCCAAAAGCAGCTTTTGCGTAATTTTGTTTTTGTAGATATTTCAAGTTTATCTAAGAAGCTTCATTCTGGTGCAAGAATATTCATTCTGGTGCAAGACGATTAAAATAAACAACAAACCTCAAATGTGCCAGAATATATTTATTAGTGGTGAGTTCATTTGACAAGGCTGGTGGAAGCTTTCAGCTATTACCTCTGTGTTCATTTGAACAGCCTTGAATGTTTGCTTCCTCTGTGTGTGCTGGCTGTGTGTACACCACTTCACATTGATGTGGTTCGTTTGCTGTGGCAAGACGCCTGCTTGTGAGTCATGCATATTGGATGAGACTTGCAGCAGATGAGTCCAGGCCCTCCAGTCAAGCCTAGCATTAATTAAATATCATTGGCCCAGCTTCCATACTTCATTTCACGGCACGTTCACACCTTGTCTCTGCTTGCTGTGGAGAAGCTGGGATTAATGTGGCCGCCTTGCAATCTCCTCAAATTCATCACTGTTGCAATATACTAGCATCATTGTTTTAAACCAGGGACTTTGGGTTTGAATCATATACTCACCACATGAGAAAAACTATCGTTTTACGTGACAAATATCAGACGGAAAACTGCTCAGTACAGCTTTTCAGCTGAGGGAATATGAATAACCCAGATAATTGCGATTCTTGGTAACAATTAAAGGTTGTATATGTATACAAAAGTGCTGGATCCTCCTCGCGTCAGTGTTGATGAAATGTAAATTCATGAAATGGCAGACAAACAGCAGTTGACATCAAAAACTATGTTGCGTTCAGTTTTATAATGAAAAACATAATTAAATAGACTGAATATTCATTATTCTACTGCTACATAGTAAGCCTTTCTGTGCCTCCAGTGTATCATTGGTGTTATACGATGTAAGGACAATGTAAGGACATTTAAAATTATGAATATGTAGCCTACTCAATCACTGTTACCGGTAACTATCACTATCAGATTGGCTTGTTATGTTTTGGGCTTGGATTGTTCTTTATAGTTATTCAGAAATTACTGTCAAATGTTTCAAATGATGAGTGATATTTGCCAGTCAATTGATGTCTAGTACAACCAATACTAGCATAAAATCATAATTAAATACAATATTTTAACTATAGATTTTAAAATAACAAACTTTGGGTGATTTAGTGATCGTTTTGGTGTACCGGTATTTAGTTGCCCCTCCAGAACACAGTGTAGGAGGCTACCAAGTATTGTATGCAGGTGAAACGTGAAACGCTTTGTGTTGCTTCCTGTTGGAGCTTCCCAAGAACGAGATGCATACTGTGAATGTAATGTCTTTCGCCTCAATTTATGCCTGTGATAAAGTCAACATCACATCGTTCCGGTTTGTATTCCTTTTGATGATGTCTAAGGGATTCCCCTAATCCACAGACGGAAGGCCAGAGGGGGACTCTCTCCCTGCTGAGAAATAAAGCCACTTAATGGATCACAGAATTAATCAGGCTCAGGCAGAGCCTGGCTGAACTGGACGAATAGGTCAAGCCATTAGATTCTTGTCCTCAGGGAGGTGCTCATGCACATGCAGCTGGGCGCTAAAACTCTTTTAATATTTTCACTTGAGAATGACTCTTAAAGGACGACTACATCCATTTCTGTCTTCATCTAATTGGTCTTCACTAACGCTGATGATAATAGGGTACCAATTCTTTCTACTCGGTCTGTTTCTCAGAGGAGGGCTGTGGACAGTTCACACACACATTCAGTGTGTGTGAAGGGTTGTGAAAAATACTGTCTCAGTGGCATTGCATATGAATTCAGAAATGGTCTGAGGTTTTGGCATGTGGTTCATGCTTAATTGCAAAATTGAAATGTTCAAATGCAAGCATGCATATACTGCCCTATTAGATTTTATGCTGGAAGAAAACAGTCCAGTTACTATAGAAATGCTTCACCATAGGATAAAGATGATTAATTTAGTTTATCAACCTTTACTCTGAGTCAGAGTAAAGAGTAAATTGAGTCAGAGTAAAGAGTAAATTAAACTCTGAAGACTTATTTTATAGGTCAGAGTCTCTGACCTATAAAATAAGTCTTCAGAGTTTAATTTACACTCACCTAGGCCAAGCAAGGGAATTGCAACTAACCTGTTCTGAATATAGCCCAACAGTTGTTAGTAATGTCTTTACATTTAGAAGGTGTTATGCTTCTAAAATAAAAAAACAGAAGATTTAACAGCTGCATATCTTCCTTTCCCCATGAATACTGTTATGATACCCTATATGAATCATGCATGAATTCAGTGCTGCAACTATATACCTGAAAGATTGAAATAGGCCATTTATAATGTTTATTGCCAACGTGGAGCAGTAGAAGCGATTTGTTGTTGTCATTCTTGTTAAACTCAAACAGTTGAGCATTGCATAAATCTTACCAGATGCCTCAGAATTTGAATAGCAAAGCAGGAATAGATAATATGGTTAAAGGTCTTCCTGTACAGGAAGTGCAACTCTACACAAAATAATGTAGTGCCTGTGTCCTGAAATTACCTTCTGTTTTACTTTATGAAACATTGTGTAGACATTACACTTTCATTGTCATATATTACAGCTGACATTTTCACCCACGTTAAAAAGAATGCTTCAAGACTGCATGCTCACCAAACATAAAATGCACTGTAGACTACAAAGAAAATACACTACGTCAAAGTTTAATTCAGCCACAACAACCACCCCTAAACCAGTGGTTCCCAAACCTTTTCACGTCAAGGACCCCCAAATTGACACTAATTAGCAAGCGGACCCCCCGTTTGAAAAGATATGCCAGGGACCCCCATAAGAGAACATTTCTACGGCTCTAGCAGTGATTCTCAACCATTTTAATTTTAAGGACCCCCATTTAATGGCATTTGTATATCTCTGAGACCCCAATTTGTATTGTAAAATACAATTTGTATTGTTAATTTTTATTTAGTGTACGAATATAACGGGTCCATTTGGTTCCATTTGTACACTTGGTTCCATTTGTACACTCTCAGAGTTACAGACCCATAAGGGCCCATTTGGTTCCAAACTATCATTTAGCTGGGGACCCCCTTTAACTGCCTCAAGGACCCCTGGGGGTCCCTGGACCCCACTTTGGGAACCACTGCCCTAAACAACACATGTAGAGTGTTTATCATACTGACGTATTTTGGTGTACAGGTGCCAGTCCCATATATTGTAGACTTATTTTCAAGCTCTAGAATCAAGAATCAAGGGTTTATTTGTCACTGACGATACGTAGTGCAATGTTGTTGCGACATGTTCCACAAAGACTGCCAATACAACAATACAATATACTGCAACAACAATGACCTAATCCGATAATAATACTGGATGTAATGACATTAAAATAAGAAATTCAAATTATAGATAAGATCAAAAATAAAGCACAGGTTGAATGGCAGTTATGTTAAATGATCTTCATCTTTAGCAGCAATGGAGAATGTGTAAGAAGGCAGAAGGCATACACATCAGTTTCCGTATCATTTTCAGCAGCTGCTCCGAATTCTTACATATTGAATGTAAATTTAGTTGTATTATTATTTTACTTTTGTTTTTTTGTCCGTGTCCTCATTCAGTGCTCTGACAGCCATATTCCTTTGATCCTTGGTCCTTTGATCAGTGTCACTGTACGGTACGGGTAGGAGTTTTGAATATTGAATAGACATTAAAAAAAATACATTTGCCTTTTTATAAAAGTTATTTCTAACACTTGAATCACCATAAATTAAAATAACACACAACTATTCAATTCAGTTTAGAAAACAAAAAGGTTAAAACTCAAAGTCAATTTCCAACAATGATTTGACAGGTGATGTTGTACATCACTAAACTAATTGCCTGCCTTATGTTATTTCAAAACAGAATTCTACGACGGCATATTAACCCATTTTGGGCGGGAACCCCTTTTGGTTTTAGCATTATGCTATGCTTTAGCTATTGAAAAATAGCAGATCTACAAGCTCATAGCGCGCCACCAAGTGGCGCGCTACGAGCTTGTAGGTCTGCTATTTTTGAATTTTTTTTGAAGAACGACTGACATAGAAACATAGCTTTTTCAGAAAACTGTCATTTTCAAACCGACATTTTTAGAATCTGATCTCAGGTCAAATGGGTTAAAGTCTACATGTTCTCTGTATGTTTGTATTTTTGTGAAGTAGAGACAGAGTAATATACAATACATTGTGTGTTAATTCTACATTGAAATTCTTTGAAATTATCTCAATTCCTAATAATGCAATTCCTGTCATTGTGATTAGCCACTCACCAGCGACTCTCATTGCACCCCTTTGTGTTTCTGTAGTAAAACACATGCAGGCTCTAGTGAAACCGCTTGTTGTTCTGTAACCTTGCAACTTCTAGTAAATGGCCGTCTTCATGCAAGGCAGTGAGCTATCAGCAGCCTAATCACCCATAAGCGATTCCACTGATGGTTTGATGAATTTAGGCCAAGGCTGGTGGTGTGTGTGATCCCAGGGAATAATGCTCAGAGCTGCCTAATGTTAATCAAAAGGTTAATGGAAGGTTAATAAGAGGGAACTGTGCAAACCCAAAACCTTCATTCATTATGCAAATACTGTTTTCTTTTTTCCCTTTCCTTTTATTTTTTATTTTATTTTATTCATTTATTTTTTTTATTTTTTTGGGGGGGTGCAAAACGTGGTTGCAGGGGTTTGATGCTAATTAGCAGATCATCTCTGTTGTGTTTAAAACTGTCTTAGATGTTTGACTCAAGGAAAATATCTTATTATTTGAGTGTTTTTTTTTTAAATTTTATAATATGAGCTGATTACTTGAAATGTGTAAACATACATGCCTCGGGGAATGTACGTATTGCATTGAAAGACACTGATGGCCTGCTGTTTGACATAATATTTCATGTTTTTATCATTTCCCCTTCTCGGCTGGTCGTTGTTTATGAAGATCTGTGCATATTATTGTGTGAACAGTTTGAAGTGGTGTGACTGTATTTGTAATGAGATGGCATACTGCTAAGCACACAGTATACCACCCGCTCACCTCTCATTTATTTTCGTGAACAGATAACCCTCCCATCACATTTGGCTACTCCATAGTATGTAGAACAGTATTCAATCAAGCTGTGTGGGGACCGAAAGGGATTAATCACGCTTTTATACACACAGAGCCAAAGACAGGTCACCCCTTAACTCTTCCATCCATAGGCAGCATGTATTCAAGAACACAGCGATTTAACCCGTTTTGGGCGGGAACCCCCTTTTGGTGTTTTAAAGCATTGTTATACTTTAGCTATTGAAAAATAGCAGACCTACAAGCTCGTAGGCTTGTAGGTCTGCTATTTTTGAAAAATCGTGAAAATGTGCCTCAAATTTTAACTCACATCTTTGCTTCTGGGGAGGTCCCTGGAACAACATATTTTCAGATGGGGGGTGGAGGCATATTACGTATACTTTTTGGGGTCCTTGACATGAAATATTGAGCACCACTGAATGATACAGAAATCAAAAAACTGTCAGGATTTTGAAGACATTTTTTTAATTTCGACGTCAGGCCTAAATGGGTTAAAGGCTGCATGACCTTGCGTTTACCGACAATTGACCCGGAAGATATGAGCTCCTGTTGGTTGACAATGACAGAATTTCATGTTCCTCAACATGTGTTCACATTCTCCACTGATTATACACTTTCTGGTAACCTTTCTCCCATTGCTACAAGATGAGGTGCTTGGGGCAACATTGCACCTTTTTATCACTTGAATTAAATGTACTCCCTGCTTATGGCCATTATTGTCAAAAATAATTACCAGTTATGTTGCCAAGCAATTGCAGTTTCGTATTATTGGACTTCTTCTGAGAAGCTTTCAATTTACCACAGACAGGAGTTCACTGTTGCAATCTCAGAGCCTGTTGTGTGTTGTTTTCCTCTTCCTGGATGTACTGTATATCACTAGGCTACAGCCTCCACTTGCTGCCAAGTTTATGGAAATGACTGTTTCACAATAGCAGCCTTTTAAACACCTTACAAACTAGCGACTATAGCATCCCTATTTTGGGCATGTCATTATAGGCAATAGTTTAGAAAAATAATGTTCTCCAAAATGTGAAAAAAAAGAAATTACACATTTTTTAAAAACACATCACAGATTCTATATCTTGTACATCTTTTAGCTATTCGCCACATAGTGATGTACATATTGGGCTTACATGGTTAAAGAAAAGTAAAATATGAAATAAAAAAACAAACTGGGTTTATCTCTTCTAGTGTTTTGAATGGGTGCTTACCAGCTGATTTGTATGCGGGCTCTATGTGCAACCTGAGAATGAGTGACTGGCGGTCAGGGTCCAGTATTGACTGCTTTGAGGATGTAACAGAGGATGGGGTGATGGGATTCAGGACATGAACACTCTCTCACTGTGGCGTCCATACAGGATAGAACCAAGGCACTTTATCATTCTTCTGGCTCCATGCAGAGATGCACTTTAGAATAATGCTCCTACCTTAAATTAGATTTCATTGATCCTGGTTTTCTCTGTAATTACACAAACGGGATGAATGCAGGTTTTATATGGGATAGGTCGAGACATATGACATACTTTAGCCTTAATTACAGCAAGCAAATTAAATCAGTGAACAGACAGGCTGCACTGTTTCGGCTTTTGCCACGAGGGATTGACGCAGATGCATGTATCACGAAAGCAAATGTGATGTTATGATGTTATGGAACTCCTTAGTGGAAACACCAGACTGTCAAACTACATTGTTGCTTTGTAATATTATTCTGGCGTATTTACCCTTTTATTCCTACTGTTCCTACATAAAGCTGTGTAACTTCAATGATTTAAGAGCACATGTGTTAGATCTACACGTGACATAGGCCTATGTGTTAGTGATCACTGGAATAATATTGCAAGTGATCTAAACTTAAGGAACAAGTTGCCCCTGCTGTTTCAGACTCACATTTCCTAGAAATACTGCCTTGCGCAAGTAATCTGCTGAACTGTGGATGTAGGCTATTGCTGTAAAAAGTAGTGTATACCCCCAATAATTCAAATTAGCAAATGTATTTAAATAGCCTATTTGCATTTATTTATTTTACAAATAAATGTAATTGATTGTTATTTCTCTGTGCCCCAGAATGTAATTGAATGGGGATTGTATTCTGCAGCACAGCAACGTGTTTGCTTGTGTTTGAGAACAGCAGCAGCCAGCCTGCTTCAGCAGAGGTCTCAGGTGGTTCCTCTTCACTTGATTTAGCCTCCCAAAACAAAAACGGTTCCGGGCAAAAACCCAGCATACAGTACTCAGTACTGTATGCTGTACTGGCTGATCTAGCTATCCTCCTTCGTCATAGCCATCTTTACAGCTTGCACGGACTCACATTATTACAGCTGCTCTAAAAAAAGGGCTACATTGTCTTTTATTGTTGAAAAGAAAAGCTTTTGATGTGTTATTATTGCACAAGAACTGGAGTTGATTTATAATTTTATTCTGAACAACTAACAGTGCTTCAGAGTGGCATAATCACATCAAATTATGTTTTACCCTGGCACGTTTAATATTGGCATAAGAAGGTATAAACAACCATTACTAAGGGATTCTTGGAACAGACAAATGTGGCTTGAAACTAAACTATTCTTCTCTTGATAATAGTTAGGTTGTTATTAAAACCACACAGAAATACACAGCAAGAAAAAAGTTTCTTAAAAATCCAGCAGACATTAATTTGTTTTTCATTCATGTGTGCCCCTCTAATTCTATAGTAAATTGAGAGACCCCATCTGATTGGAGATTTCCGCCTACTGATATACCTGGGGAAATCTAAATGCATTGAATGGTTTGGACTGCGGAGAAAACCGGCATTAAAAAAAAGTAAAAAACCTATGCCTATTGCTTTGAAAAGCAATACTGATGTTGTCCAATGTCAGACGGACAGACCATAAAGTCTTTACTTTGGTCCTGTGATGGAGACACACTTTACTTAAAGTGAAGTCAAGTCTATAATGCAGTATAATTACATTTAAAATGCAAAATATTTATTTTTAAAGGACAATATCAGACACCAGAACCAAGCACATTTCACACATTTGAATTAATCATTTAATCAACATGATTAAAATGGAGTTTTAAGTTACAAAATGAATTTTATTTTGTAACTGTAATTATTTGATTAAATTAATATCAAATATCTAAATACTGAATCAAGCTACTGAAAAAGTGCTCACGGAATCCTGATTAGATGATAAAATGACCACAAACATGTTTGAAAGTGAAACATGTTTCACTTTCAAACAAAATAAAGAGTCTTACTAACCGCTTTAGTATAGTTTTGGCCTACTATTTATTGAAAACATTCTTCCACTAATCATAACACTGAAACTTGTGAAATTGGCAAATTCATTAACACGACAACCCTCTTCCTGTAGAATACCAAATGCTCCATGGAGCTGTAATAACACTACACAGTGTTATCTTATCCATTTGCAACTCTACCGTGAGCAGTGTGAGCAAGTTACTTTTAAAAAGTAATTAGTTACAGTTACTAGTCTGAAAAAGTAACTAATTACTTTACTAGTTACTAAATTATGTAACTAGTTACTTTACTTTACTTTATAAAAAAGGAGAAAAAATAACTAAAAATAAAGGTTTTAAAAATATATACATATACATTCCAATTCAGACACATTGTTTTCAAGGGGGAAAAAATCTCTAATGTCACTGCTCCAGTTGTGGTTTGTTTTAAGCTCTACTTGCCAATACAGAGAGAGAAAAAACAGGAAAAGAACACAGTTCTTTTGGATCACATTACGTAACGTGGGTAACTACTAACTTACCCATTGAAAACACAGTAACTATAATGGCGTGACTGAATGGGAAAATGTAAAGAGTTACAAGTTACAAGTTACAGCAAAAAGTAGTTTCTTTATGTAAAGTAATGTAAGGGCGTTATAATACCAACACTGACCGTGAGTATACAAATTTGGGTCCATTTGGTTACATTTATACACTCTCCGAGATAAATGAGCACTGAGGATTTTGCCGTTTCTAGAGCATTAGTATTACTGATCTTCTGGTCTCTGTTCTCTCCTCAGTGAGTCCAGATGTGGGCAGCGACCACAGACGTCACCATCACCCACATGGGGAGGATGCCGACATGGAGGGCAGATCCAGCTCACATGTAAGACTGACGGGAGCCGGCTGGGCTGTGATATTGACTTGTTTACAGATGATCCTGGCGCTGTAAAGCCATCCGTCTGGCGGCGTGACACATTCCAGACTTTGAGACTTTTAAGAACCACCACCGGGAAAAAGCAGCAGAAAAGAAAGAAACGAGGGGGCCAAGGGATCTGGACATGTGCCAATTTGAAGTGGATGACCAAAGGACACAGGGTGGTGAAGAGCAATAAGAAGTGAAAGTTGTGGAAAAGCTAAAAATACCGTAATGTACTGGTAAACACTGTGCTTCTACACACAAATATCCTGGGTGTTTAGGACCATGACGGGTCCATTTGTACAATTAGCAACCAGAGTTGTACGTGTATGTGAGAACATGCAATAGCTGAGAAGAATAAATAAGGGTTTCTGTTACAGTAAATGACATTCACTAATATTGCCACTGCCATCAACTTTCTTTACTTTCTTTAACTTCAACTGTCTTTACATTGGAAAATAACTATGTTGTAAAAAAACATGTCATTAATTTAATTGTATTTCAATGTGTAATATATTTGATCCATAGATACATGGTAATATAGGTTAGCACACTGCACTGTACTTCATTATGGCTGTTTTATCTTTTCATACTCTCCTTTAAAGTAGGGTAGTTTGAAATATATAACTCTTTGTGTTAATTTAAAGCAAAAAAATAACAGCCTTTACAATTTCAACAGTTGTACAACCCGAGAGTAAATGGGGACTCTTTCAATATTTTGTGTTATCATGAATTCCTTTTCATTTCCCTTCTGTACCATATATAAATACAAGTTCTTAAAGGAAATGTTGTTTCAGTGTGAAAAACCTATAAGGTCTTATAAGTGTAAATGCTTGCACCAAACCATTTTTTCTCTCATAAGGAACCTTTCTCTCAACTCTTAAAGGAAATGTTGTTCAGTGTGAAAAACCTATAAGGTCTTATAAGTGTAAATGCTTGCACCAAACCATTTTTTTCTCTCATAAGGAACCTTTCTCTCAACTCTTAACAGCCACCAGGCTGTTCAGAGATCATGTAATTGGAAGTTTGAATAGCAATATTGACTTGCAGTGCTGCTGCTTAGAAAAATGGTGGAGGAGGGGTGAGAGGGAGGAGAGGAGGAAAAAGCCAAGGGAGAGGATTCATAGTCCCTTCTTCTTTAGAAATAGATTAGTTTCCCCAGGAGTCTATTATCGTCTTTCAAACTCAATCCTCCTCTCTCTTCACAGGCCTGGATAGGAAGCGATAGGTCCTGCTGTGTGTGTGTGTGTGTGTGTGTGTGTGTGTGTGTGTGTGTGTGTGTGTGTGTGTGTGTGTGTGTGTGTGTGTGTGTGTGTGTGTGTGTGTGTGTGTGTGTGTGTGTGTGTGTGTGTGTGTGTGTGTGTGTGTGCATGCGTGCGTGCGTGAGAAACCTCCACCTGCTACCTGAGTCTTATTGCATATTGCAGGTGTGCGACTTGCATGTACTGTACCAAAGCAAGGGAACATATGTATTGTTTTATATCATTCACATTCAGCCTTCCGTGGGTGTCTGGTTACACTTTTCAAAGTAAAGATGTTTTAAATGACCACGCAATTGCTCCAGCCCCCTGCTGAAAACAGACCCGAGGTGAAAATAGCAAAATAATAATAATAATTATTATTATTATTACATAGTGGCATCTCGGTACGGGACCGCACGCCACATAGAACCCTCCTCGGGGAGAGTGAGACGAGGGGAGGTGGAGTGAAGCGCTATCAGCTGGGCTACGTGGCACAGGGGTGGTATTTTCCCTGTTACCTATTCAATCTCAATCAAGACTGATGAGCCACCACCTGCACACCCAGTCTCTGTCCTCCCTCAGTCTGCAGAGACTCCCCCGAGACAGGCTGGCGTGCGTCACCTGGTAAGAGACGTTAATATTCCCTCTCCTATTACTTGGTGAAAATACACATGATAGTAAATGGCTGGGTTTTGTGTGTGTGTGTGTGTGTGTGTGTGTGTGTGTGTGTGTGTGTGTGTGTGTGTGTGTGTGTGTGTGTGTGTGTGTGTGTGTGTGTGTGTGTGTGTGTGTGTGTGTGTGTGTGTGTGTGTGTGTGTGTGTGTGTGTGTGTGTGTGTGTGTGTGTGTGTATAACATTTTAGAATGGTAGACCTGAGGCCTACCATACCAGGCCTCAGGCCTGAGGCCTACCATTGCGTGGCACATCTATGCACGAAATGTTCACACAGGCTTCTGTGTGCGGCCTAGAGGGCATCTGAGCATGTGCAGCACTACAAGTCTTACACCATATGCGTTTGGGAAACCCAGCCATTGTCTCTCTCACCTCCTAGGCTCGTTCTCTGATGCATGTGAAGTAGCCTCGATACCAGGCTTTCATTTCGTCTGCGCGAAAAATGAAAGCCTGGATTTACACATGGGCTGCACTGGCCTAAACGTGGGAGTCAACCCTTCCACGTAGGCGTCGCTTCAAATGATGTGACGTCAGGGCTCTGAGCGGTGTGCACCCCTCAAAATAACACCGTGAGGAAATCATTACCAGTGGAACTTCAAACGAGGCTATGCGAGGAAAATGAAGAGAATGGCTGAAGAACCCACCACACCGTCTAAGAAAAAAAACAACGTGTGCCGACTCTGTGGAAATAACTTTGACAGTCCGTTAGAATTGTATACTCCAGCAACCAGTGGTTTCTGCTTCTGGTCGACACAATAACAGTGCTGCACTGGGGAGGGGGGGAGGAGAGACCGGGGCTGACGGACAGATCGGTGAACCAATCCAGGGTGTGCGCAAATCTGAGCCGCGGCCCTCCCATCTAGGCCAGAAATGTCTAGCGTTAGCTCAGGCTACATGTGAAGTAACCATTGGGATGTATGGAGAGAGAGGTTCAAGTTGGCCTTGGAAATCGGAGTGTTCACCGCTAAAACCCCACCAGTGAGCTAAAATAGTAAACAAAATAAGTGTTTAACCTACCTGATGGTCAACCCGATCCCCACTTACCTATTTTGATGTCCATTATGGCCCCTGTAATTTGAAGAGACATTATTCGTTAAGTTTAACATTTGAAACAACAGAAGAGACTTAATTATTTACTGAAGAACCCCCCCCCCCCCTGAAAGACAGACTGTGTGAACCTGACTAAACACTTACCTGAATCTGCTTACTTACTTAACCTGCTCCTGTGAAACAATAAATGTGCCTGTGCCTGTGCCTGTGCCTGTGTGTGTGCGTGTGTGTGTGTGTGTGTGTGTGTGTGTGTGTGTGTGTGTGTGTGTGTGTGTGTGTGTGGATGCCAGGTTTTAAGTGGTTAAACTGGCACAATACTGTATTGTCTTTCTATTAGATTATGTACTGTATACATTCTTGATTTTCTTTCTATTTGTTTTTGCAATTCTTGTAGCCTTATTTTAGGGCGCAATTCAGAAGTATCCTCACTCGCTAGCTTACACTTTTAGACCAGGAGAGAATGTTTATTCCCATGAATTGAAACAACAGCCTATACTGCATAGATAGACCCTGGTGGAAACCCAATATTGTGAATGTAAGTGATGTTGCGTTATAGCGTCGCAGTCCCGCCCCTACCATGGCCCAGGAAATGATTCTCCGTTCATTTTCCTCATAGACATTTCAGAAAGTATTTATTTAAAGACGGAAAAATGCATTGGGATTCATTTCCTGGGCCATGGTAGGGGGCGGGACTGCGACACTCTATAGTCTTCCTATTTAACATAATGATCATTATTATAACACCAGTAAAGCAATGATAAACAATCAGCATCATTAACACACCTGGGAACTAATTTAACTTACAATTAACAGTTTCATCAGCCACAAATAAGATCACAGAATCAAACCTTTTGGCCATATACAGGTGCACAGATGCTGAGAAGGATTTGTCTGGACCTGGTGTAGGTCTTGAAGGACTTGCTTGATGTGTTCTCTGAAGCCAGTGGAGGTCTTTATAGCCCTTTAAAACCAGAGAACCATATCTGTCATTTTAGATTTTACTTTTTCGGTTAGCGATTAAAAAAATAGCAGATATACAAGCTTGGTATGCAAGCTTGTACATCTGCTATTTTTTATTTATCTTTTTAAAATATTGGAAGAACTACTGGTTTAGAAGGCCTTTTGTAGAATCGACCTCAGGTCTTAACAATTTACAATTTAGGCGACTTACATTAAGCAAGAACAAAAAGCATGGGAATACATCACATATGTAAAATGCATTTATCGCGAAACATGCGTAAGCTAAGAACGTAACTTAATGGGTAGCAGGTAGCCTACTGGTGAGCACATAATATAGGCAGCAGAGTTTTGTACTGAAATGTATCTAGGCCGGGTTAGGGCATGAATGAGTGTTTCTGCATTTCTTACAGGGATGGAAGACGGCAGTTTTGGTAATCTGGTTGACACAGGGGCAACGGGGCTATATTTGTGGGTTTCAGTTATCTTGACGATTATGGGGACCCTTGACCTTCTGTTCCCCAGCATCCTGCTTGGCTTTGCTCATGCAAAGTAAAGAATAAATCAGCAGATATGAGTCATCGATATTCACATTACAGCACAGAATGGAAAGGATATATTTGTTTTGGTATACTTTTTGACCTTTTAGGTTCAAGTATTCAAATATATTCTTCAGGACCTCCCCATATCGTACCTGTAAGTAATTTAATTCATCTTAGTATTGCAGGTCTCACAGCAGTACAAAAACCTATAACTTTAGTTGTTTAAATGGCTGTTTTTTTAATAAATAATTAAATATTAGTGTTCAGAACAAATGGAGACAAATTAGTCTCATCATATTCCATGAGACTGACCTAACAGCTGTTAATGAAAGCTACTGTAACTGAATTCACATGGTGTACAAATCAAATGCAAACTGAAGCAGGCAGTATTTTGACATGAAACATGTAACTGAAGTAATTTACCCTAAACCGTAACCTTAACCTATTATCCAACCAAATATAACCTTAACGATATTAACCCTGGCATTCCTATTTGGGGACTTTTCGAAAAGGTTTCAAGACTTTAACATTAGTAATAAAACATTTCACAGTTGCTAAAATTAACAAAAAATAGCAGATCTAAAAGTTCACAATGGGTTGGGATTGGACACGCTATGAGCGTGTTGATATGATATTTTTGCTATTATACAATAAAGTACTGTAACTGTAACATACATTAGCCTTAACCACAATAACCCTGACTGTAACCGAACATACCTTAAACAAATCCACATGACCTAACCGTAAAGGAGATTTTTCTTTTTTTTAGTTGCGGGGTGACCTATACTCCTTTCAAAATGTGTAGATTATCCTACATTGATTTGATTACACTATTCCAGATAGTGGTTAAGAAATAATAACAGTGTAAATATTTGGAAATATATTTCAATAGAGCAATTTACTGTGTGGTGAAGTAGCAGACTATATTTAACACAGGTAATATAACATTGAGCAGCTCTTATATTGTCCGATGTGTACTGTATGCTGGTGTTCAGTTTGAATGGATGTGATGCAATCCCCTCACAATGCAGATTCCCTGGCATCGCGGTGGCTCCATTGTGTGATACCCACCCGAGGTGAAACCTTGGATAGCTTCAACTGCTAGGCATTTGTGGTATTTTATCTCTGCATACTTAAGGGCCCGAGGGATCTCCATGGAGAATATTGCTGAGAGCTGCATAAAGTTGTGCATAACAAGATTAATTTCATGTCCTCATGGAGGGTTATGGCGCCCACTCCAAATTATTACCATGACCTTGACAATGGCCAACGTTTAAGCCTAATTTATCTTTGGTGTCTCCACGACAATAAATCATTTTTACCTTGTTTACCATCACTTGTGCATGCATGTGCACAGCCTTCTTCTGATGTTTTTAGGTTATGTGAATACAATTATACATAATTAATTTAATAAAACGTTATCATTTATATGAAAATGTAAATTATGAATACATTAAAACAATGATTCACACTCATGTCCAACAGAGAGAGACTGTAAATTCTACAAATCCAAATTATAGCGGATTTTTGTTTGGGTTACTTTCTTAAAGTAAAGCAAATTGTATTGATATGTCATGTGAGAATGAAGAACATAATAATTATGGGACCTAAATCTACAAACTATTAAAATAAGTGTGTCTTTATGAAGGAATTGATCAATATCTCAATTATTCCACTAGCAATTACACATATTTGGTCCCCATTATTCAATAGATATAGGCAGCCCTAAAATAAGCTAAGGCAGTGACTTTCCCCATCAAACAATTCTAGCAGTGTGCTAGACTAGAGAACAGGTCATGACATCACCAAAATCTAAATGGTTATCATTGAAATTGTGTATGAACTTTCATGGCAAGCAGTCAATATATTGCATGCAAAAGCTGACATTTGGGCATTCGGGCAGACCTATAGGAATTTAGGAAAGGGCAGCCCTAATCAATCAGAAAGTTTCAGCAATTTGATGTTGAGTTGTGTGCACCCGCACACTGTTTTCACTTACAGCCAAAAGAGTTTCATTATACAGCAGTGGTTCCCAAACTTTTTTGCCCGTGTCCCAAACGAGAAATGAGATGTTTGCCCAGGATCAAAACTAGTGATCATAGCAGATCTACAAGCTCACAACGCGGTGCAAAGTGACACGTTGTGAGCTTGTACTGTAGATCTGCTTTTTTCACTATACTGGATTAAATGTTCTGATGAATTGAGTATGAAGGACCAATGGAAACAAGCCAATATGCTTTCTTGGGTTTAAATCCTCTTAGCAGACCTTGCTTTCCTCTTTTTTTAATACAAATTGTTAATAAAGTAGCCCAATCAATCAAGTGTGAAGGATTCCTTTTTGCCCTTCGCATGACTGTTCCGAGGCACCTGTCCATTATAGGCGTGCAAAAGCACTTATTGACTGAGTTGTGTGCACCGCCTAATGGCTGTGCTAGAGGAAATGGTATGCAATCATCACAACCTTTGTTGTTTGTTTTTATCAATGTTATGTTTGGGATTAAAGTGGTGGGACAGACCGATAGACGGTCAATCGACTAACCCATGGTCAATGACTTTAAATCCTTATAGGTCCCCTGCTAACAGGGCTAAAACGAATCCAGAATTGATATCCAAACAGTCATATTAACAATAGACAGAAGTCACTCAAGCCAGACAATGTGCCATTCATAAGTAGGCCTAAAGTATATGTGCACAGCACTTAACTGATCTGTGTGGGTTTGTTTGAAGAGATTATCCTTAGTGATAGTTCTGAGAAGTTGTGAATGCCGCACGCATGCACACACACACACACACACACACACACACACACACATATTGATTGAAATATTTATTAACAGTTTTCAGAATTGCACTTGTTTACAATAGCGCCCACCATTTTCAATTCATCAAAACATTTAGGCCCCATTTACACTGGCAGCCAAATCCAGCCTGAATCAGATCTGAGCCACATCCAGATAGGAATCTGATTTGTCTAAATGAGTCATGTGACCATTTAAACCAATCGGATTTCAATCTTGATGTGGCGCAGGTAGCCTCAACCACACTCTAGTGAGGAGCACGCCTACTAAGACGCCCCCTGCACTCTATAACACTCACAGAGTTAGCCGCAACTATACTCTAGTGAGGGAACACCTATTAACACAAACCGTTAGCCAAGTCAAGACACCCCCTGCACTTAGTTTGCACACACAATCACTGTCAAATACATGACAACTGAACATACCGAGTGGGTCACAAAGAAACATTTGTCGCATGTCTTCTATCATGAAAGGGGGAAAAAAAACACCACCTCCCATTTATCTGTATGGCTTGTTAAACCCTGCCACCTTCCCTCCACGAGTACGAGAACATTTACATTTGTATTTTACACGCATGCATACCTTAGTTAACTGAGTCTACAAACACACAAAACATCAACATTTTATTGAGAACTTAGTTTTATTGTGTTAGCCGCAACAACTCAACCTGTCTGAGAGCCCGCTGTCCTGGAGTCTCAGAGTTATTAGGTGTTTCCAAGAAGCCACTGAAGCCAGTCAAGTCAGCAGTAAGCTGAAGCAAACACGGACTCTCTCCACTGAGGAGCTGCTTTCAATCTCCACTGAGAAGCTCTGTCTATCTCCACTGAGGAGCTCTGTCTATCTCCACTGAGGAGCTCTGTCTATCTCCACTGAGGAGCGCTGCCTATCTCTACTGAGGAGCTCTGTCTATCTCCACTGAGGAGCGCTTGGACTTCAACTAGCTTTCAATATGAAACACATCGAACTCACTCAAGTTCAATAAGAGCGAGGCTAGACTATCCAGCCGCTCTGTATAACGAACCATGTACAGAACACACATGACATTGAACTCACTCAAGTTCAATATGAGGCTAGACTCTCCAGCCCTCTTAACAATACGTTCAGAATCTGCTTTTCCTTTATACCCCTCGGTATTTGAAAATACTAATCACAACAACAGGGGACATTCTAAACCACACGATTGGATGCACAATCACTGGATAGCCAAATACATGACAACTGGATGGGAGGGACGGTCAGATACATGACCACTGAGGGACACATGTCCCATGTCTTCTGTCATTATGCCCTCCCCAGCACACATGACATAAAATGAACAAAAAGGCCACAGAACACACCAAATCATCTCAAAACGAACGAATCCTAATTAAACGCTCATATTTGCATACTGCCGCATAGTCATTCTAATGAGCCGAATACACAAGATTGACTGGTTGTTAACGAAACAAAACGCCCACGCAGGAGCTTTGCATTAGCCATAAGTTCAAACACATTCACATTTTGGTCGACAGATTTCTTGACAGAACGAAATCTAAGTCTGTAATCTTTCACTCCAAAAAAAAGACAGGCTATACCAAAACGTCACATTACTTAAGTTACTAGTATTAACTGAATCATACTACAGACTCAAAGCCTGTATACCCCCAAACTGTCATGTACTGTAGAAAAAGAGTAGCAACAACCTCCCACATACGGCCTCGAATTATGCACTATATCAGCAGCGCATCTTTTGGCCACTTGAGCGCAGAGGAACCCAAGCAAAATAGCAACCCACCTCAGACTCGATCCCCAAAGTTAGCATTAAAGCAAGATGATTAGATACATCAAAAATGACTGGAGTAGTAGTTGAAACACCCGCCGACATACCTGAATTTGATGCGGTGTGAGCCCCTCGTTAAGCACATTTCCATCCGTTTCCCACGGCAGTGTTGCCTCATTCTCCAGTTTCTCTACCTGGAGCTAGTGCTCAAGCTCAGCTTGTCATATTTGCCATTGCATCCGTGCAATACGGATTTCAGCGTCCTCCTTGGACCTTGGATCCATCTGGATCGGGCAGTGGATGACCACCCCCATGTACTTGTATACCTGTGGCTGGATCGGTGCCTCGGCACCCTCCCTCACTCTGAGCATCGACTCGAGCGCCACCATTCGTCTCGCCTTGGGATATACTCACCACATCGCCATGCAGACAACACCAGCAGGATATTCTTAACTACCAAACCAGACAAACGAGCGTCTTTAGCACTTCCTTACCTGCAACCCTAGGAACCGGAATCTTTAATGGCAAGCTATTTCACTTCAATCCTCTTTGCACAAGCGCCAACTAAGCCAACGTCGGGCTTTTACGAAATTTGTTGAGGTCAAAAACGGAGCACTCTCTCTACCACAACGTTTCCACAACCGTATGCCACTTGAATAAACGGGAACAATATCACCAGGTCCAATTAAGTTCACGAGCCCCCACTGTTACGACTCACCGAGTCTAGGACGGTTATTGTTGGAATAAGGCAAGGTGGTAAAATGCCAAAGTTGTTTTATTACTCTTTGTGTGGCGTACAGGTTAGTGGAATACAATATACGTGCTATAACAAGTGCAATTTACAGGGCGAGCAGAGCTGTGCAGGTCCTAAATCAAAGAACGGATCAAAACATCCTATAACTCTTAGTCCTAACCGAAACACTTCCCGAATCTGACTAACTATTAATGAAAACAAGAGAGCCTAACTGACTACTCTATTCTTATCCTAACTCAAACAAAAGTACATTGGTGAGGAGCCTGCTTTAGCTAACTAAGGGAACTAACATGAAATACTATATGAATACTACCTGCTCTTGCTCATGACACAATGTTATATGCACTTTAACATTAGATGTGACAACGGACGGGGTTTCACTCAATAGATAAATGCAACTCTTGCAAACTGGTGTTACTCCGTGAGTTCTCTCTCTCTCTACACGGAGGGCGCACTGCCTCTAGCTTACTCCACTCTGGAGATCAGCTGACGGGCAGCGGCCTGGAATGAAGGCTTCAGGACGCCTTTATGCTGTCAGGTGGACTCAGGTGTAGATGCCGGTTGGAGCAGCGGGATGCGGAGCGAGCGACCAACGGTGGAGCGACGGGAACGCTCCCCACCAATGGCTGCGCTGACGGATCTGCAGGGAGGGGTTTGATTGATTGATTGATTGAAGAATTTATTAACAGTTTGCAGAATTACAGTACATTTCAAGCACAAACTCAATACAAAGGCTGTTAACTGTGAGTGGACGACCCAATTAAGCATTACACTTGTTTCCAACAGGGTCCACCATGTTCAAATCATCAAAACATTTAGAGACGTACAAATAGACACTTCTATAGACAGAACAGGAATTCATCAAAAAAGAATTCATCAAAAAGGAGGTAAAAAGGGAAAAGAAAAATATACAGTGAGGGGAAAAAAAGGGGGGGGCGGGGGGGGGGGATTCACGTTCAGCTCCGTTAAATTGTTTGTTTTCCTTGGAGGAGCTGCGTTGGGTCCCCAAGTCGGCTCCGTGGCCGTACCTTGAGTTGGCTGTGTGGCCGTGACCATCTCTTGTGTTGTCCTTGCGTTGGGTCCCCAAGTTGGCTCAGTGGCCATACCTTGAGTTGGCTGTGTGGCCGCGACCGTCTCTTGTGTTGTCATTGCGTTCGTGTTTGAGGGATTCCGATTTTACAGGGGCCAGTTTCGAATTGCAGCCGTCCGTAGGTGCCCTTTGAGAGCGGTTTTGAAAGAGTCAAGGGATTCGCATGTCTTAATGACAGTTGGTAGGGCGTTCCACATTTTAGTGGCATAGGAGCGAAAAGAATTTAGTCCCTTGTTTGTGCCGAATCTGGGTTGTACATGGTTCGTTGCACTCCCTCTGGTGTTGTGGGTGTGGACTTCGTTAACATTAAGGAAGTATCTAGACAGGTACATGGGTATCTTGGTGGTGTATCGAATCTTGTGGACCAGACCCATTGCAAGATGCTGTACTCTGTCGTCGACCCTAAGCCATTCCAGCCTGTCGAAGTGGGCAGGGGTGAGGTGGGTTCGGGGGTTAGGTAACGGGGCGCACGCTGCGCGCACCAACACAGACCCAGACAGACTACAGGCCTGCGGCCGTAACAGTAATGTTTGTTCTAAAAGAATCCTCATCAGTGGTGTGACAGTAGCCTACAATCTGGTACATGAGCAGGGGGTAAATTCAGTTTGTTTAAGCCAAGTGCTTGGTCAAGGAGAACAAAAGTGTCTTCCTTCTCATCTGTGGGAGTATGCTAATTGTGGATCAATTGGTGGCAAGGCTGCCAGGGAGAGTGTTGCGCCATGCTATATAGTCTGTTGAAAGATAAGAAATAGTAATCTCTCAGTGAGCCAAGACAGAGCTGTTGTGTAATTCTGTCTTTATCCGAGATTACATTTTGCCTGAGGGTGGAGCTAGACTACAGGAAATGATGAAGTCACTCAAATGGTTAGGGTTCATCCTTCAGGGCAGCTTCATGGCAATCAGAATCCACCAATCAGAATCCACCCTGTAGATTCAGCTTCATGGCAATCAGAATCCACCCTGTAGATTCTGAGATATCTTGTGTGCAAGAGGAAATGTTTTACCTATTGTTGGCACTAGAAGAAAGACCATATATACAATTAAGCCTTGGGTTCTCTGATACAAGTGCACTCCCTGACATGGCGCTACCCTAGTAGTACACTACAGTGGGGTAGGCAACCTTAGGCACGGATGCCAACATTGGCACAGGGGAGGGTTATCACTGGCACACTGGCATAAGAGTGAGACAGAGAATGTTTTCTCTTTTAAAATTAAATATTCCAAAAAAAGGTTTAGTCAGTTCAAATAAGTCCACTGACACTCACATATACAAATTACATCCTGCACATAATTGTACATTCATTCAAACTTCTAACTCATGACTGGGGAGGAATTCTGGGACATACTGTAGGTGGGCTACTGCTCTGAGTTTAATAATCATTACATATTGATGTGAAAGAAAATATTTCTAAGGTTATGTGTATCCTATATGGACAATCAAAATCAGTTGGGAATATGTGGTGTCATAATTATATATGGCGCACTGACTATCACGAAAATGAAAACCGGGCACTTCATGTGAAAAAGGTTGCAGACCCATAGACTACAGTATGGTACTTACTTACCCCAGTTCAACTCTTGATGCTGAGTTTCAAGCAGGGAGGCATTGTAGGCTTTGGTATGATTTGGCCAGGGATCGAAGTTGTACCTCTGACCTCCCAGTCTCAGGTCGGACACTCTAACCGCAGGGATATTGATGATGCTGATTGAGATGACCCCATGGGGACACCAAAAGGGCTCATCCTTTATGGAGAATGAAGTTGCACAGACAATGTCATGGAAATCCAGTGTTTTAATATTCGGCCGCTGAAAATATTCGGCAGAAAATATTCGGCAGTAAATGGCTAAAAATGCATTTTTGGCCTATTCGGTTTTGGCCCGAATAGGCAGAAAATATATCACCGAATAGTGTATGCAATAATGCATTCAAAAGTGCTGAATAAATGTTTTATGGACCCATAATGGTGATTATTATTTAAGTTAAGTTTTGCCATAACCATTTCTTTTGCCATAAATCAGGTAGCTTTAAGGTACGGCCATGACAGCAATGGTAGGAAAAAAGATATATAATATTAATTTTCGGATATTCGGTATTCTGTTTTCAGCCAACTGTTTCCTATATTCGGTATTTGGTTTCGGCCAAGAATTTCCCTTTCGGTGCATCCCTAGTTTTGGAGTTAAATTGTGTATGGATGGTCATGGACAAATTAATGAGTGAACAGACCAACTGATATAGCCAATACTTACAGACAATTGTGCGGTACCATTCTCGATGAGATGAGTATTTGTTCATATCAACTGATCTGTGCATATTCATTTGAAAAGTACCTATTATCCTTGACTTGGACCGCATACTGTAGATCATTTTTTCGTTCGTTATTTTTCTCTTTTCTTGAAATGTATGCTACAAAAATTGAGAAAACGTCTATGAATTTGTGGGGAGTGTGGTTTTTGTGCATTGTGAATATAATATGAAATGAAAGCATAATTTCAAGCTGTGTGACCAACGTCCATATTGCTAATATTTAATGATGTACAGCAGGGGTGCCCACACTTTTTGACTTGAGAGCTACTTTCAAAATGACCAGCTCGGCAAGATCTACCCACCAAATCAATTATTATACCATTGCTGAAAATAGTTTATATATGTACCTGAGGGGGCTTCGGAATAGTAAAGTTCGTGTTACATTCTGTACAGTATAAGACAAATGCACTTGGAATGGGAAATAGAGGTGGAGAAATGTTTTTTTTTTTTTATCGTTTTTGTTTCTTCAATATATTTAAATGAAATACTCTTTAGGGGCATGTCATGTGATCTACCTGCACAGCCTTTGTGATCTACTGGTAGATCGCGATCTACCTTTTGGGCACCCCTGATGTATGTACAGTATCTATTCTGAATTGTCTGTGTATAATGCCTATATCCCTTTTCAATTGTCTCTCTTGCCTCTAAGAGAGTAGCTACATGTAACCTATAGACCTGTCCCCTTCTGAACATAACAGGGGTGAGTTCTTTGCCTTCTTATTCCCTTGTGCTTAGTGTGGTGAATGTGTTTTTATTTTCTTGTCCACAAAAGACAGAGGAAAACTGTACCATCAATATTATTCTTTTGTCTGTCTGCCCAGTGCCCACCCACTGCCTTCAGATTATCAGACAAGACGGCAGCACTGTTTTCCAATAACCATCGCCCACCTCCTCCCACAATCTCTCTCTTTGACTGTCACTCTCTTCCCTTACAACTCAGTATGGGCTATTAGCTTGAATCATCGTTGTACGACACATTGCTTAACTTTAGGTGCAATCTAAAGTCTTGGAGGTATAGGTATCAACTGAAACATGGCATCAGGTGTAACTTAATAGAAATGTAGGCTATATTATGAGAAGAAAAGAAAGGGAAAGGCCTCCTGGCTCCCTAATGTTATCTGTCCCAAGCACAACGAGAAGAACATCATCTTATATTGTTCTTCTTTTGCCCGTATCGATTTTCATTATTCATTATATTTTAAAAGACAGTGTTGTAGAACATGCAAAATATATCAGTCACATACTGTACGTTTCTCCAACCCATCTACAAACAAGTTGTAAAATGTTAGCTGTTCTTGTAAATCACATGGGAGTTTCTGGTGGTGCCACTCATATTACAGTAGGTATGATGTATTAAAAAGTAAGTAGCATCTCTGCCATTCAAGTTTGACCAAGTTTTACTTTTCATGAAATGTAATAAAACTTTAAATAGGTATATGATGCAGTCGCATCATATACCTATTTAAAGTTGTATTACATAATGTTTATTTATTTACTGTAACAGATCCCTCTTAATAAGGAGAAGAACTTTCCTGAAAAGTTTTGACACCAGCATCAAAATATTATTCACTGTGTGAATAGTAATGTTTATGAAAAAAAAAAACACTCATCAGTGGTGTGGCAGGCCAAACGAGCTCCTACATGAGCAGGGCGCAGGGTAAGATCCATTTGTTTAAGTCAAGTATTAAGTCAAGGAGGACAAAAGTGTCTTCCTTTTCTCCTGTGGGAGTATGCTAATTGCGAATCCCTCAGTGCTGGAGGTGGCAAGATGGCTCATCTCAGTGAGGAGGGTTGCACCATGTTATTGAAAGATCAGAACAGCGAGCTCAGCTACGACAGATCTGCGGTTGTAATTCTGTCTTTAGCTGAATACAGAGACAAAGGAAGAGAGAGAGAGAGAGAGAGAGAGAAAGAGACTGAGGGCTGAGTTTATTGAATTTATTGAGCTTACTGGGAAGTCTGAGCTGCCTGTCTGAATTATGAAAGAATGTTTATTTGCACAAGTAAAGGGACTATAGGGGAGGTGGAGATTCGAGTGGAGCACTTTCCGAGGCAGTTAGAGATAAAAGAGTACCGGTAAACATGTTTTCTAATGGCAGGATTTTACACTATGCCGATTAGGAACCACATCTACAGCACTACATCAGAATGTCAATGTGAGATATTGGGCCCGCCTGCCCTGTAGCAGTGATCTTGTAGTGAAGGATGAAGACAAAGCAAATAAACCTCTGGCCTAATTTGATGTGGCATAAATTGTATCTCGTTCACTTTTTAATTTACCCCTCTCCCCAGGGTAAGCGTGAGACCTTCGATTCCCTCATAAACTTATTTATGTCTTCTATTACCCAGAATGGGGTTAAATCCATTTAAATGGTAAACTCTTTTGGGAGTGAAAATTGAAAACTAAGATTTAATTTCATAAGGTTCTATTTTCAAGGGATTTTCACAGTCTCCAATGCCCTCATACTATTCCAGGGCACTGATTGTAAAGCAATTACAATTAGTAGGCCTAGATGAAATGTGCCATCGGAAATCCCATTAACAATGTCCTCTGACCTTACACTATCCTACTTTCAGAGATTATATCGAGTTTTCTGACTTGTGTAGGACTCTTGAAAAAAGAACAATTCTTCCAACGTAGATGGCATGCACGGAAACAGGTATACGGTCGCCCCTTTTCCATCTTGCCCCACTACTCTACCTACTGTATAGCTGTAAATAACAAACATAATTCATGTTGGTGATTCTATAAAAGGTATTATCATATTAATTTATAATTGTTGACAAAACATGGGCTACATGGAAGAAATATGTTTAACTAGAAAAAGTGCCCTTCTGGGCACAGGTCTCCACCAGGAGGATAGGACTGTGTGAGATGTTTGGCAAAATGTTTAGGAGTAATATAATTTTTTTGCAACAGTTTTCTTCATTTTGTTGAGGAACACAAATCAACCTGTTGGTGGCGCTATAACAGGCCAATGTGAAAAGGGTGGGATATATTCCTCAGCCTAGTAAGAAAATGTGTGAAAGATTTCACGTAAATTGCATGCTGCGTTCATGATTTGAGGCTTTTGTTCAAAACGGGGCAATCTTGCAAACTGTGAAAGCCAATTATAGCCAATTATGATGGAATATGATATATCGGACAGATCCGACTTGAGCACATGACCATAGAGATACTGTGTAACGATTTGTGAGATTTTTGGACAGAATCTGGAGGAGTAATATAAAAAAATGTGTTTTACAAAAGTCGGCCTCCTGGTGGCGCTATAAAAGGCAGATGCGGAAAATGCAGGTCAAAGGTTTGTCCTTGGCCTCTAGGGAGTGTGCATGCAACGTTTCACGCAGATCGGTGCAGTTTTAGGTAACAAATGTGAAAAGCTGCCTCATGGTGGTGCTATAACAGGCCGTTCTGGAAAATGTGGGGCAGAGGTTCATCGTTGGCATCCAGGGAGTGTGTGTGCAAAGTTTGGCATCGACCGGGTTAACGGTGCCGGAGATTAGCTGGTAACGGACGGACGGAAGGAAGGACGGACGGACGGACGGACACACACACACACACACACACGGACGGAGTGCAAAACATACTCTCTCCCCATGCCTTCGGCCTGGTGGAGACAATAAAACTAAGTGGATGGTTTACACAGCACTGAAAGAAAGCAGTCCGTCTCTGTCTCATGTTGTTCTTTCTTGATTAGTACAGAGATCAACTACTACTAATCAAATACATCTGTATACAAGATAATTTCAGATTTCAGCAGGGAGAGGGAGGGAGATACTAAATTAACTGTTAACACCTTTTGCGGGGGCGAGTTGGTAAAGGGGCGAGTTGTTTGGTATCCGCATGCAACTGTGTTATTCTGTAAAAGGAAACAGTACAAACTAGAAAAAGTGCCCTTCTGGGCACAGGTCTCCACCAGGAGGATAGGAGCGTGTGTGATGTTTGGCAAAATGTTTAGGAGTAATATAATCGTGTGTGTGTGTGTGTGTGTGTGTGTGTGTGTGTGTGTGTGTGTGTGTGTGTGTGTGTGTGTGTGTGTGTGTGTGTGTGTGTGTGTGTGTGTGTGTGTGTGTGTGTGTGTGTGTGAGACACGGCTTGGCCTGTTGTAGCGCCACCATGAGGCTGATTTGAAAACTGTCAAGTGGCATTTCTTCCTCAGCCTATAGAGGGAATATGCATGCACAGTTTCACCGCAATCGGACGCTGCGTTGAGTAGTTTTGTACAAAACAGATACAAAGCGGGCTACTCCTGAAAAGTTTAGAAGCCAATCGTAGGCAATGAAGGTGGATTTTGAGAAATCAAACAAACCCGTCTTGATCACATGACTATGGAGAGCATGTGCGTGAAATTTGGATAACATCTGAAGGAGTAATATTAGAAAATGTGTTTTACATTATGTCGGCCTCCTGGTGGCGCTATAAAGAGCAGATGTGAAAAATTCCAGGCAAAGGTTTTTCCTTGGCCTCTAGGAAGTTGGCATACAAAGTTATCCACAAATCCGTGCAGTTGGAGGTAAAAACCCTTTTCGGCCAGTTATAGCGCCACCATGAGGCTGAGAATTGAAAATGTTCACATGGCATTTCTTCCTCGGCCTGGTGGGAATGTGCGTGCGCAATTTAACGGAAATCACACGATGTTTGTTTGAAACTGAGCACTCCTGCAAACTTTGGAAGCCAATCTTAGCCAATCAGGATGGAGTCTGAGAAATCTGAAAGACCCGTTTCGTTGAATGGCTCTAGAGAGACTGTGTACTGTCCAAAAACTTGTTTTGCACAAAGCGGCCTCCTGGTGGCGCTATAACAGGCCGGTCTGGAAATTTGGGGGCAGAGGTTCATCGTTGGCATCCAGGGAGTGTGTGTGAGAAATGTGGCAGCGACCGGGTTAAAGTGCAAAACATACTCTCTCCCCATGCCTTTCGGCCTGGTGGAGACAATTATATTCTGAGTTATGTAACAGCTGGTAGCCTACATCAAAGAGGCACGTAGAAGTAAAAAAAAAAAAGAAAAACACAACCATGACATATTGTACATACGGTAGAGGAAATCTTGAAAAAACAAGAGGGTGGCCGGCCGCACACGCCAATAGCCAGAGTGCCAATATTTTATTAGGACAGCAGGTAAGACAAAAATGAATCCAACGTTTCAGCGGCTAAGCCTTCATCAGGGAATTGGGGAGTCAGGGAATATTGTACATACGCACAAGGATTTCACTGCCAGCTGTATTGTGTGTGCATTTTATAATAACCTTGAACCATGTTCACATACTATACAATACATGATGTAATCTAGCAGGTCTGGTCTTGTGCAGTTGTGACTAGTTTTCAAGAAGCAGATACCACCAACGTGGTAACAGGAGTTGATTAGGCTTGACGTGTACGTGTGATGTATGTGTGAAACAAATCTATTCCATCAGGGTGAAGCATAGCAGGTTTTATTGAGGAAGATGACAGCATAAAAAGAAAGCAGCAGCATCCAATTGTTGCCTCGAGCCCCCCACCCTACTCTCCTGTGTCCTCTCAAAGCAATCTCTTTACAGTGTTCCCCGCACACAGCGGAGGGCTGCTATTCTTACATTAGTAAGCTGCATTAAAATTGATGTATTCTAATTTAATTTATGTAGGCATGTTTATGTAGGCTATACGGTGCTGCATTGCTGCTTGCCTATCGGGCCTGGCTCTTTAGCCGACTGGTAACGTACGCGCCAATCGGATCCATAGGTCCCTGGTTCGCCTCCCGACCGAGGCTACACTTACACCAATAGACAGTATAACAGTGCTTAGCTGACAGGAGAAGTGTAGAAGTGTTATACAGAATCAGCTATTTCCTATTGTCTCCATGTAGAAATGGCAGCAGCAGAGGATCTGACTAGACCCTCTGCAGTGGTGTACAACATTCTGATATAAACGGTTTATGAATCGTTAACCATAATTAATATGCTAAACAAATAATGTCGGGAGTCCCTGCGAACAATGCAAGTACCATCTGCCAGTCAGATGTCCCCCTGACGATGTCTATAAACCCACAGGCGGTGGGCACCTGATGCAATACTGAAAGGCAAGCGGCCTCGATCTCACGCTCGCCACAGTAAACTCAGACTCTAGCATCTCCCACAAGCTGCAAATAGGATGAAGAACCAGACTTTAGAGCTGGCTCTTAAGCAGAAAGGAGATATGTGGTCTACAGGAGCACTGGCCGGTGCACAAGAAGGACAGAAGTAATGAGACAGCTGGCATGGGGTATGACCTCTACACCAGCTGGCATGGGGTATGACCTCTAGTAAGGTCATGTAGACCTCCCCCATTCAGTGAATGGGTGTGTCAGGGTCCTTGTCAGAAGGGATAAAAAAGCTGCAAATTGTCATAGAACGCATATTAGAACAAATGATCACAGCATCATCATTGCAGGGCAGCCCTGTTCAGTGTCCTGACAAAGCACAGTTGTACAACCAGCGCAGACAGACGATTGCAGACAGCCCATATACAGCACTTTTCACTTACAACAAACAGACAAAAGACAAAGGGAAGCGTATACTACAGTTAATGGAATAATACCAACAATAATACCAAGTATAAATTATGTTGTCCGCCAACAAGGTCCAACAGAGGGGGAGATATGGGCCTTGATGTCACCACACAACTCAAGGCTTACTATCTGAAGCCTGATACACAGGAAATGGAGGAGAAGCATCATCAACTAGAAAGAGTGCTCCTCGGAGCACAGATCTCTGCAAGCTCAGGTAGATTATTGTGGCAGCAATGTTCGGAAATTTGTCACGATGGCATATGAAAAATCGAACATACTGAGAAACTCTTCTCAGTCTGCGAAGATGTAACAAGAAAGTTAGGAGGAACATTGGGTACTCACATTTCAAGAAGCTCCTCTGTTCCTGTGGGTTAATATTAAAATAAGAGTTAAATAAGAGTTAAATAAGTTGGCAAATTTCGTTATACTCAAATAAATGGCAATGGCTTGCATGCTGCACTGGGGCCCTGCCAAAACTACACCCAGAAAGGAAATATAAAACGGAAAAGAGAGGAAAATATGCCATCATTAAAATTAATAACATCCTAAAGTCAGTCAGAAATCTAGAGCTATTCCAATGTCCTGAATGCATAGATAAAATAAGAAACTAATGATTTATATAATTGTATTTTTTAATGGGGCTTTCTGGCTGGGTGTTACTCCAGCACATTCAGCACTCATGCTGTATTTGCACTACAGCTATACATTATAACAAATCAGTTCTTTTTTTTAGAGCTTTCACAGGGGCTTTGCCAAGAGTTGTCCAGGATTTATTACTGTGTGAATCTCCTGCAGGAAAAACTCTCCAAACTTTTTGTATTTCATTCAAACCTTTCAGATTGCTTTATCCATTATTGAAGCAGCATGCTTAATTATACAGGCAGAAAGAAAGATTCCTGATGAATAATTCCAGTTCAGCTGTGCAGTAGTTTTGTGTTGTCCCCATTGAAGTTGTCATCTAAAAATGAATAAATTGATGTTTTGGGGAGCTACAGTTCTATGAGAAGACTCATGACTCTCTAGAGTCTGAGCTTTGGAGCTGTATGGCATGTAGAGAACCAGAGGGCTTTCCTGTCTTATATCTTTGAAACCTTCTAGGAATTCTGTACGCTTTGATGAGACAGTGGGGGATGAAGCATTCTGGCAAAAATATGAAAGAAAACTTGTGGAAAAAAGTGATCTTCGGAGCACAGGTCTCCGCCAGGGCATGGTTATCACCCCCAATGCCCAGGACGAAGTTCTTTGTCTTTTCTATTAGTAACGCCCGACACCCAGGACGAAGTATTGATCAAAAGACGAAGTTTATTGATATGAGAACGGATCGCATGGCTCCATAGCCCAGGAGCGCCTGTTGGGCAATCCTCGGTGTTGCGTAAGAGTGAGACGTCATCGAAAAACTCCCTCCCCTGTTTAGCTGATGAAAACGAAAATCTTAAAACGTTCATAACTCGCGATCTAAATCATCCCGTCTAATTATGAAAAAAGATCCTGTGTTAGACGGCGCTCCAGTCCAGTCGCTAGTCGCGATAGATCTATTCTTACCTCCCGTTGTTGTCGATCGACTCTAGAGTGGTGTGGCTATTGTTAGCTGCTACACACACATTCACAACAACATCCGGTCCGTCCGGAAAAGGGGTCCGTGTTTATAAATCGAATGGGCGCTATAATGTAATGGATTAAATAACCCTGGGCAATTTTATTGTGGCCTATAGTATGTTGTTTTTCGACATACTAGAATGGCGAGCCTAGGTCCTACCTACCTATACCTACCTCCTACCTACCTACCTCCTGGACTACAATTCCCATAATGCTTTGGTGCATTGCTCCTCCTTGTGGATAGGGCGAGGGCTGTCTTACTGAGACAACATGTAGTCCAGGAAGGAAGTGAGCCCAGTGCCCATGACATCAGAGACACTGGGCGCACTGCTAAAATCTAAAATATCTAAAACCACATATTACACACATAAAGACCCCCAGGAAAGTGTTCTAAATCTTCTAAACATCATTAACATATATTTTTTTGCAAAAAGGGTGAAGTGTCCCTTTAATGGCTTCATGGCAATACACATAGTACTGTACCAGTGTGGTCTCTGGTAACATTTCAAACTGTAGTCTTGGCCAATTTCTGCACTCTTACGTCCAGTTGAGTTGCATACATTTTGATTTGCGTGATTTCGATTTGTGTGATGTATGGATGTATGGAAGTTTTGCAAAAATCTGCCTCATGGTGGCACTATAACAGGCCGTTCTGGAATAGTTGGGGCAGAGGTTCGGTGATTCGGTGGCATCCAGGGAGTGTGTGTGCAGTTTCGTAGCGACTGGGCCAACGGTGCCGGAGATGATCTGGTAACAGACAGAAGGACGGACACACGGAAGGACAGACAGCGGCGAAAACATAGTCTTCGTCATGCCATGGGAGACAATAATTAAAAACTAATGAAAGTAGAGAATCAAGGTGATGTTTTTTAATAAAATGTTTATTTTCACCCGTCCATAATTTTCTGTATACAAGAATGAGTAACAAAAGCCAAAAAAGCAATCAATTTGAGCCTATTCTCTTAAAAAACGGTAAGGCATGACTGTCTGCTTGTATAACCGTGAAACATCAATTCCCTCAAGAACTTTAAGCAGCAAGCTCTGGCAACTCCTAATGTGCCCCTTACTTTTCTGTTTTTGCAAATCACGACAGTGCTACACTCACATCATTATTTAGCAAAGGTGCAGAAAAGGTTTAACATCAAACTGGAGAAGACCATGAATAACATATATTTTCTAAAATGAAAAAAATAAAATAAAACAAACAAAAAGAACACCCCCGCCAACCATAAAGTTTTTCTACACTTTGTAGAATTTGAATAATTTCATTTTACTTTAACAAACATAAAATAATGTCATAGACAAAATAGTAGCCTATATTCCTTGGTGTACGTGGGGCACCTGCACATTCAGATCATGTCTCTGACCACAAAAATGTTACCTATTTGGAGAAAAAAGAAAGGTCAGCTTGGACCTGAGAAACCAAACCGAGACAGATCTTTTGTTTGCAGTGGTGAGCCCATTGCAAAAGTACTACTCCAGATAAGACATTTTCTTTTCTGTATTTGAAGGACATGAAGAGAAAAAAAAATAAAGAAAAAAGATGACCTCTTATCCAACATCATTCAAGACTCTTCTTCTCTGTGGAAATGGGCTCTCATAGGTGCATTTGACCTTTGCATGGTATACTCTTACAGTACCTACTGGGTTCTCATTTCCAAAAGCGCCATGATAGACTCGATAAGCCTCAATGAGGAGCCGGATTGCTCAGAATTACAGCATCTGAAACAAAGTTGAACCACTGTGCTCACCCACATACAGTCACAAAACAACATTCTTTTAGTTCACTCATAGCAAAGCGACTCCAATGAAATTCAATATGAGCTGCACGTTTTCTATTTATACATCTTATTTTAAAACAACATGATGCCCATTTTGTGTGGAGTGAAACGTTTTGGCTTCTGCCTTCCCCAGTATTGGCATGTTTGGCTACACACAGAATGTTGTTTTAAACTAAGGATAAAAAAGAGAGATTCCTGATTGGGCTCATATTTAATTCCATTGGAGCATCTGTAACAACCCAGTAATCTAAAACACATACTGTACCATCATGATGGTTCTCATTCACTTAAATTCATTTTGGGCGGGAACCCCTTTTGGTGTTTTAAGCATTATGTTATAGCCTACTTTAGCTATTGAAAAATAGCAGATCTACAAGCTCATAGCTTGTAGGTCTGCTATTTTTGAAACCGTGAAAATGTGGTGCAAACCTTTGAATATATATTCTTTCACAGCGAACGTTTTTAACTCAAATCTTTGCTTCTGGAAGGTCCCTGGAACAACATATTTTCAGATGGGGGTCGGCGGCCAAATACATATCATTTTTGGGGTGCTTGACATGAAATATTGAGCACCACTGATATAGAAACATCAGAATTTCAGAAAACCTTTTTTAAATTTCGTCAGGCCTAAATGGGTTAAATTCATTTCAATTCCATGCTGCCACTTCCGCTAAAATAACAGCAATTACAAGTTTTTCATTGCTATTCATAAAAAATAAATCTGAATAGCAATGAAAAACTAGCAATGAATAAATAAGCAATGAATAAACTTTTCGGATTATCTTTTTTTTTTCTTTTTCTTTTACAAAAGGGCAAAGATCAATGAACTTCTGAACCAATTGAATATGAATGATGTCAGAAGGAAGGGCACATTTCTTTTTACTCATTTCAAAATAAAAGTGCGGACAAAAAACATACTACATTCTTGTTTTGTTTTGAAAGACATACCATGTCAAGAATATATATATATATATATATATATATATATATATATATATATATATATATATATATATATATATGGGACCGTTTGGCTTGATTTTTACATTTATAAACATTTGTGAAAAAACATGGCTAATACAACTAAAGATTTCATAAAAAAAGTTGATATGTGGTGAATATGATTGTACTTAAAACGTAAAAAGAAATAAGAAACATGCACTTGAAAGGTTCAAGTTCATATTTATATAGTACCCAGAAGTTAGATCCCCAATTTACTAATGCCTAATGACTAATGTTTTACTATTTTTATTTTATTAATCCATTACAACCGGAAAAGCATCTGTGTAATTTTAGATTTTAGATATGTACGTTTTTCAGAAAACCTTTAGGATTTAGAAGGCATTTCGTTGCTGTCGGGCAGAAACCTCCATATTCAAACTTTTTGTGTTTTCGTAAATTAAAGGACCACATCACCACTTTTCAATCTATCTTCATATAATAGGTCCTCACTAATAATCATGAAAAAATGGCGCAATTTTTTTCTATTCAGTCTGTGTCTCATAGGAGGGCTGTGGGCAGTTCAGATACCGTCCTCCAGTGACATCATCGATGGGGAATCCAAGCTAATAGAAACGGCAGGCTTTCTAGTCCTGAAAAGTTGCAATGCGAAAATGGAAGCCATCGTTCTCACGATAATGAAAATCTAAACATTTTTGTAAAAAAATCTTGTTTAAAAAATAATCTGCCTAATGATGATGTCACTGGAGGACGGTTCCTAAACTGCCCACAGCCCTCCTATGAGACACAGACTGAGTAGAAAAAAATCGTGCCATTTTATCATGATTATTAGTGAGGACCTATATTATATGAAGATAGGTTGAAAAGTGGTGAAGTGGTCCTTTAACGCCCTGCATGAGAATTCTACAGCGTCACACAAAAGCATCAAAAGTAGCAGATCCACAAGGTCGAGATCATCAATCTGCTGCTTTTGTTGTTTTTTAATTTGAATCCTGAAAACAGTAACAGTAACAGTTATGGAAGTAATCGGTTTCCACCCGACATAGATGATTTGTAGAATCGGCCTCAGGTCTTAATGGGTTAAACTTCAATCTTTTATATTTATTTCCTTTTCCAAAACTCTTTATTATAGGCGATAACACAACTTTCCAAAACAAATAATGCTTTTTTTATGCTAAAATGAAGCCACTGATAAATCAATAGAGCACCTTTCGGTGAAAAAGGTAGGCCTACAATTTAATACAAATAATGGTACTCAATTGTATTATTTAATACAATTGTATTGTACCAAATAATGGTACGATACAATTAAACGTTCTGAAAATATAAATATATATTTTTCTCTATATATGTTGTAATTGTGTCCTGTAGGTCTGAAAGCACGTGGAACCAACAAAAGTAGTTTTCAATACACTGATACTGTCTTGATCATCAAGTGTGCATTTACAGAGTGACTGCTCCCTATATGATGCGACTGAAGCAGGAGAATCAGGTGAACGCACAATCCCATTACTGCTGAGCCTGGATCAAAACCAATTACAACATTGCCATTCATACCCATACAATAAGACATACTATACTTTCTCTCTGTGGGGGACCCGAAAGGCAAAAGCAATCACAATTTTCTTCTTGTAAAGAAAAGATGGGGACTTTTTCATATGAGCATCTAAAGATGGGTGTCACTCTCCAAAAAGGGATGCATCATGTTCAAAACCAGTTCTGAAATTATGGGAAAATGCCACATTTTCCTTTTTATTTTATTTTATATAAGGGATGTGGAAAGCTGCTTCAGTGAAGACACCAAGCAGTCTTTGGGGGACAAGCAGGATGCAGAGCTGCACTCAGCCCTACCGTGAACCATTCTGGATGAAATTCAGGAGGTTCTACATGTCCAGTGAGGGAACAATCAACAGCATTAGAACTTGCTGTTCAATATACTTTTAAGTCCGAGTACACTGGTCCTTGATCAGGACTCATGTAGGTATTATCTCAATTGTGTCTGCAGTGCCAGGAGTGCGAGGGCAGCGGTTACCAGCAGCAGGGAGGGTCCAGGGGAAAATGACTTTCCGGCTGCTGCGGCACGTACATCACTCCGGTCTGCGCCGATTACTGGCGCCTCCGTACCGATTATGACAGGCTCAGTGGTACAGCCATCAGAGCACCCGCTGCCGCTGCCAGAGCCACTCCCCTCATCGCCTGCAGTGACAAAAACATTCATATGAAAATGAACAGTATGAATGAATGTGCACATCCACCGACTGTGGACGGAATGGCAATACAATTCCCATATAACTTCTCATGTCAGCACAGCGGTCTGTATACATAGAGACTATCTGCAGCAGTTTATTATACAAATTACAACATGTTGTCAAACCAAGGGCATTCTCTCTATTTTTAAGATGTTTTGGGGATTGTATTGGGCCCATTATTGATAGTACACAGGGAAGAGAGAGGGAGAGAGAATTGAGGAGTGACATGCTGCAAAGGGCCAATGGGCTAGGCTAGGGAATCGACCCCGAGAAATCGTTGTCAGGCATCAGAACCTATGTGGTATGCGCCTTAACCACTCTGCGATTGGCGAGGACAATGATATGTCTTTCTGAGCTCAGGCTGTTTCACAACCACTTCCATTTATTCTTCTGATGATGATAGTCTTTGTTTGGTACAGTAAAAGGTGTAAAAGTGTGTGTGTGTATAAGCACACAGGTATGTACACATAGTAATTGTAGTGTACATTTACAGTATGCCTGAGCCGTATGGGCCAAACATTTATTTGTATTGATTTATTCTAAAAATAAAAAACAGTTGTGATATATTGTGAAAGGCACTATTAGGCAGTATAGTATGTATTTACTGTAGTTGTCTCAGCGCCACTACCAAATCATTTATATTAGAAAACTTACTAGAGTCCTGGAAGTAGATATCATTTCCATTGTAGGCATTCCTCAGCTTGTTGGTCATTACACGGAGAGCCATGATCTGCTGTCGAATCAGCGTGTCTGGCCTAGTGATGTCTACCTCAACCTCTGGGTTGTTCAGCTGGTTGGTCAGACCTTCCTTCACCACTTCAGGGAAATATCTGACCAGGATGAAATCAGAAACACATGTGTCATATGTATGTAACATTGATGGACGCTGCCCTGACAGGAGTTCAGATTCAAAATCTGAGATGGAATCAGATTCACATTTCTTTTTGCACATAGCATTGAATATTATTCCATGAGACAGTCATGATATATCATATTTTGTTAGGGTCCCCAAGGACACAGATACATTCTGTCTACACCATATACGTATGTTCTCCAAATATAGCTGATCTACAAGCTCACAAGCATATTATAATAATATTTTGATATTGTAGATCTGCTATTTTCAGCAAAAGTTTGCCTATTTTCACGAAATGTTAGCGTCTTTTGACATGCCCAGAATAGGGCCGCCACGGTTCATGTGGTGAATTTAGTTTTCATTACTTCAATCTGCTAATCAGAATCAGATTAGCAGATTTCAGATGTATTTTATTGCCAGGTATGTTTGCACATACAACTGTAGGCTATAGACATTTCATGAGACAGTAAACAAACTACGTTAACATATTTTTGTTAACGTAGTTTAGATTATTTGAAGTGTAAATGTACTTTACCCAAATTAATTACTTTGCTAATCACAAGGCCATAACACAACAAAAATATGTGCGGCTTCCTGGGAGAACAGACTACTCTACCATCATCCTTATTGTCACAGTAACGATGCCAAATTTGTCATCCTGAACAACAATTTCTTGTGGTGCCGTCTGGTGTGGTACAAAAGATTGAATTCAGCCAGCGACTGGCATCAGTGATCAGTGGATAGCATATCAAGTCACAGTGGTTAGGTCAAGGTTCAGACCTGTGATAGTTATGTTGCCCTACACTACAGCACAGTGCTACAACTTACACGCACAGTCTCAACATTGCTATATTGCTTTTTTCTTTTTCTTTACAAGGGTATCTTCTATTATTATATCTGTTATTAGAGTTTATAATTATTTTCTATCTATTCATTCTCAACAACAAGCATTGCCTAATTTTCTAAAATGAAATTCACCACACCTCATGTAAAGCAAGTAGCCGATCTACAAGCTCACAACGCCTCGCATTGTGAGCTTGTAGATATGTTTTTTCACGAAATAAGTAGTACATTCCAAGTGCTTATCATGGTGGGGGGCCCTGGGGGGGGGGGGTCCCCAGTTCAAATACGATTATTTTGGGGAGTCACGGCATGAAAAGGTTGAGAACCACTGATTTAGAGCACATGCAGGACTTGCCTTGTATAAACTGTGTCCATTGTGCTTATGTAGAGAGCATTAATCTGGTACTCCGGAGCGGGTGCTAGTTCTAATCCCCAGCAGGCAGGAGGTGATAAGTGAAAATGTGGAGTGGATTTCCTCTGGGTATATATTGAGTGGTTAAAGTTCTTTTCACCTGCCCTTGGTGTGACTGTTCCAGCACTGCTCCTCGTCTGATTCCGTCAGCTTGCCCATGGTACAGATTTCATCTGGCAGGTTGATCCAGAACCTCTTGGACTCCTTCAGTTGATCTTTGATTTCAACCACCTGTAATGTAGGACAAATACAATAATGCTAGGTTGATAGGCTTTAGAATTAGAACACTGCACAATGTTGATGTGCACTCTAGGCTAGTGCATGGTTACTGACCAGACAGTATACCAGTATACTGTGTATAGTAGTCATAGACTAGACTGGGATCCATTTGCTTTACAGTTTTCATATCTGGTCTACAGCAGATACAGACGGTGTGCAAACAATGTACGGTATATGGGTGTGTGGAATTTACAGGCTACAGCAGGTGGGCTCTATAGACCATGCAGCTCTTGACCTGATATGAGCATATCAGTAAATAGAAACCATGGCTTAGCACAGGCACTGCAGAAAGCCTGGTGACACAAAGTTAGTGTATAGAGCATACATTCATTGCTCAAGTATTTCTTAGGTTCATCTTAAAGAGAAGACACAAAGAAACACATACAGCTTCTATAAACAAAAATCTACTGTACAGAAAAATATACACAAACAATAGCATAATAATAGCATAATTTACAAACTCAAGTGTATCGTTAAAGCTGCAGGGAGCAGTATTAAAGGGCAGGGAATTATTATTATTATTATTATTATTATTAGTGTCAACCAGACTATTGTTATTGTGACACTTTTTTTTCTCCACCGGAGTAATCGAATAATCGAATCGAGTAATTTTCCAAAAAATGCGACTTTTCTAGTTATTATTATTATTATTATCAGCAGCGGCAGCAGAACCAATAAATATTGTGAGGGATTTATTTGTCACACAGTCATACAGGTACAAGCAGTGAAACCAGACAGTACGTGGCCTTTTGGTTAGAGTGTCCGCCCTGAAACTGGGAGGTCGGGGTTCGATCCCCGGCCAGGACATACCAAAAATGGGACCCAATGCCTCCCTGCTTGGCACTCAGCATCAAAGGGTTGGATTGGGGGGTCAAATCAACAAATCAAATGATTCCCGAGTGTGGCACGGCTGCAGCTCACCGCTCCTTGGCTGCGGCTCACCGATCCAAGAGATGGGTCAAATGCGGAGAACAAATTTCACTGCGGTAACGTGTGTGACAAATCGTACGTCTTTGACTTTGAATGTTGGTGCGGTATGTGTACTGTGTGTGCAATAATAATAAGGGTAATAATAATAATTATGGGTTTCAAGAAATGACAAGAAAAACTAGAAAGGTGCAATTTTGAGAAATTGCAAGTGTGGTAGTAGCACTGACACGAGCCGCGAGGAATCCGCTGGGAAAGTCTAGGAAGTTCTGTTCTTCATAGTTCATACCTTCTGTCTTGCCATTTATATATTGTGATGTCACTCCTGTCTGATTGGACATTATATTGTCCAATCAGAACAGGGACAAAACATTTACTTTTGGCGTTACAGAAAAGGTTACAAAAATGTCCATTGAACCCAATGAAAGAAAAAGGTTAACAAAAAACAGGTTTACTTTAGCTGGCATAAAGGTTTTCCGATCTAGAACAATAGTGTGTTGCCTACAACAACCACACTATTAAGACAATATAAAAGAAACAAGGCTAGAAACTTGTATTATAATAGTGTGGTAGTATAATGCACATTAGAATTGTTCAGCTGGTTGTCTCCACCAGGCCGAAGGCATGGGGAGAGAGTATGTTTTGCACTCCGTCCGTCCGTCCGTGTGTCCGTCCGTCCGTGTGTCCGTCCGTGTGTCCGTCTGTGAACAGCTAATCTCTGGCACCGTTGGCTTGATCGCAGCCATACTCTGCACACACACTCCTTGAATGCCAGAGCTGAACCTCTGCCCCAAAGTTTTCACATTGGCCTGTTATAGCGCCACCAGGAGGCCGCTTTGTGCAAAACAAATGTTTTGACAGTACACCTACAGATTTTGTCCAAACATTACGCAAATTGGTACACAGTCTCTCTAGAGCCATTCAACAAAACGGGTCTTTCAGATTTTTCAGACTCCATCCTGATTGGCTAAGATTGGCTTCCAAAGTTCGCAGGAGTGCTCCGTTTCAAACAAAATGCTGCAAATCATGAACACATGGTGTGATTTCCGTGAAATTTTGCACGCACATTCCCACTATATTCCCACAATATTTTCAACTCAGCCTCATGGTGGCGCTATAACTGGCCGATTTGTGTTTTTACCTATAACTGCACCGATCTGTGTAAAACCATGTATGCACACTCCCTAGAGGCCAAGGAAAAACCTTTGCCTGGAATTTTTCACATCTGCTCTTTATAGCGCCACCAGGAGGCCGACATATGTAAAACACATTTTCTAATATTACTCCTTCAGATTTTATCCAAATTTCACGCAAATCGGTACACATGCTCTCCATAGTCATGTGATCATGTGATTTGTTTGATTTCTCATAATTATCCATCCTGATTGGCTACGATTGGCTTCTAAAGTTTTCAGGAGTAGCCCGTTTTGTACCCGTTTTGTACAAATTGCCACAACTCCGCAACGCAGCGTCCGATTGTGGTGAAACTGTGCATGCCTATTCCCACTACTAGGCTGAGGAAGAAATGCCACTTGACAGTTTTCAAATCAGCCTCATGGTGGCGCTACAACAGGCCAAGTCGCGTCTCACACACACACACACACACACACACACACACACACACACACACACACACACACACACACACACACACACACACACACACACACACACACACACACACACGTTTAGATTACTCCTAAACATTTTACCAAACATCACACACAATCCTATCCTCCTGGTGGAGACCTGTGCCCAGAAGGGCACTTTTTCTAGGTTACTGTATTTTTCTGTGATTCAAGACATTGTGGTGTTTTGTTTATCAGGGCATGAGGTTTCATTCCACATTGATTCCATCTGGCCATGGCTAGAGAAGTTTAGAGAAGACAGCACATGATGACTGAGAGCAGTCATGGTAACAGGAGGATTCTGTGGGGTGGGGTGGCTTCGTGGTTTCATGTAATCTGAACTCCCATTGTGTTCTGTTATCAACATTATACAGTAGTGATGCTAAAGTCAGAGGCGTATTCACAATAAGGCGAGCTGGCCAGGCCGCCGCCTGGCCAAGTCTCGATCTCGCCTCTCCTTGAACACAGACTGACAACTCTGGACTGACTGTCCATTCCGTGGCGCGACCCTCCCATTATAGACACGCAAATATATACGCGTTTGTGTTCAAGCCAAGGGGAGCCACTGGGTGGGGGATAGAACGCAAGGGATCTACATTTGACACACTACTGAAGGTATTTGATGCGTGCTCATCAAATACGTGGGGGTGTCAGCTTTTCGGTTGGTTCTGGAAGACTGTGTACGGTAGACACTGGCCAGACTTTTCTCTGGATAGCAATTAGAACTGATATACTGGCAGGGACAAACCGAGGGGTGGCTCAGACATTTCAATAGTGGCAGTGTTACTGAGTGAAATGCACTTTCAAATGAAATATAATGTTTGCAGTAATCATACAATGCAGTAAAATGAAATTGAACAGCAGCCCACCCAAATGTTCTTTTGTCGTGATTCAATCCACCCCCCAACAGGCCCCCGTACTAAATATTCTGGGCTTAGCCCCAGACCTTGTCAACTCCAAGGTCCATCCTGGCTGTGTGCATCACTTGTATTGTAGGGCAGTGGTTCTCAAACATTTTGTACCCAAGGAACATCACCTGGATTCATAGCAAAAACTTAGATCAACTGTTTTCGCTATTGTTGGGGCAAAAGATAATTAAACAGACACACTGAGAGTGTTGATGGAGAAGTAGAAGCCCAGAAGGAGTTACACTAAAAAGCAAACAATAGGGTGCCAAAGAAAGAGAAGTGTGGTATTGCATGAGACAGGAGTGGTAGATGGTGCGGGACATGCATGAGGATAGCGTGGCAGTAGTGAAGAGTGCGGTAGGAGTGACAGATGGTTTCGAGGTGGGGGTGGGCCTACACCAAGGATCTGCACTGAGCCCCCTTTCTTCTTTGCATTGGTAATGGACAGGTTGACAGATGAAGTCAGACAGGAGGCACCGTGGACTGTGATGTTCATAGGCAATATTGTGATATGTAGTGAGACAAAGAACATGTTGAAGAGAGCCTGGAAAGGTGGAGGCATGCACTAGACTAGAGAGAAGAGGAATGAAAGTCAGCAGGAGTAAGACAGAATATGTGTGTCTGAATGAGAGAGGACAGTGCGTGGAACAGCGAGGATGCAAGCAGTAGAGGTGGAGAAAGTGAAGGAGTTTCAATACCTAGGGTTAACTATGCCATGTAATGGGGAGTGTGGAAGAGAGGTGAAGAAGAGAGTGCAGGCAGTGTGGAACGGATGAAGGAAAGTGTCAGGAGTGATTTGTGATAGAAAGGTACCAGGAAGAGTGAGAGGGAAGATGCATAAGACAGTAGTGACTGTGAGACCAGACACGCTGTACGACATGGAAACGGAGGCACTGACAGGAGGCAGACTAGTTAGAGTTGGCAGATTTGAGGATGCTACGATTCTCTTTAGGAGTGACAAAGATTGACAGGATCAGAAATGACTATATTAGAGGATGAGCCACAGAGTCTGTGGTCACCATCCCCCAAGCTATGGGATGTACTCTATCTACTCTGTTAGCTCTTGGTGCTAACAGCTGTTTACTCAGTGATATAACGGAGCAGAGCTTTAGGGCCGCGGACCCCTGTGTGTGTTGTGTGTGTGGGTATGTTCGCTAGCAATCCTCAAAAATACCAATACACACTCAGGGATAATATCTGCCTAGGTGGTCATTGTCGGGACCTGCACCAACGTGAAGCCATAGAGTATAAAGAAGGATAGAGACTGAACCAAAGCGAAGCTCCCCCCCCCCCCGCTATTCATGTCAGTGGAAGTTGCTCAGTGGCGTTTTGAAGCACCCGGAAGAACCGTCTACTTCCGCACTGACCACCAAATTTTGGTGGTCAAATGCGGAAGTGCAACCGAGCGCTCAATGTTAAAGCCCAGCTGCACAGGGTTTCCCGGTCATGAATCCACGGGTCCGCCTGCAGTCCCTCCTCTTACCACTAGGGCCCAGTGCTTCAACGTTATCCCGCTTATGGCTACTTAATATATAAATAAATAAATTGACCCAAAACACAAAACGAGATATTTCCTTGCTTGCGGTAATGAAAGTATTCCATACTGTAAGTGTTGCGCTGGCCGGCGTCTGCCCAGCTGCAGCACTGTCGGAAAACAAGGAAGTGAGTTGATCAAATAGAATCAATTTTCGGGTACTGCATCGTCTATTTCTCGCTCAAATGTTTTCAAATGACGTTGTGTGTGTGTTTACATGGCTGTTATGTTAGAAACAGCAGTAAATCAAGCGGGGCGCAGCAGGTGCTCCGAGGGTTTGATTAGGCATCGGTCTGTTCAAGAAATAACACAGCGCTGAATTCCGCGATTGCCCAATCATAATCAAGCATTCGACCAAGCCATGTAATGAAAAATAATTACACTAATAATGTGTGGTTGACAAAGAATCCAGAGGCACACCACTCCAGTGTGACTCGGCACATCGTTTGGGAAGCACAGCTGAATGGGGACCTGGGGAATGAATTGTCCATGGAGAGAAGGCTATGGGACTGCCAATAGAGGGGACACTGTACAAGAATTCTGGCAACCATCATCAGTAAAGACTTCACAGAATAAAAACCCTGCCGAGTTTTCCTGTGTCAAAATAGAACTTATGTTGCTGTGAGTCGTGACTGAGATATAATTTTGGCACGACCTGCGTTCATTCCTAAACTGTTTAAACATTCACTTCACTTGCCTTTTTCCCAAACATTTCCATCCCCAAGGAGCCCAAAATAGCCAAATGGCTTAAAATAAATGAATGAATACATCATCATCATCATTTTTCGACCGCGGTCGAGATCATGGATTCCACAATGCTACGCCAGACTTCCCAGTCCTTCATTGCCACCCCCAGTTCCTGCCTACTGAAGCTATTGCTTGTATGCTAAGCTTATATGTTTGCTATATTTCTTTGACATTTTTCAATAATTACATGCACCCATATAGGGCAGGTTTAAAGTGGTTATTCTGGCACTGTAATCTCATGAATTGAATTGTAATTGAACATTTAATATATATAAATATTTGTAATATATTTTTAAAATATTAAAAATGTCCTCCTCCAATGGACAGCCCTGCGTCATTAGGCTCACTTCCTTCCTGGACTACAATTCCCATAATGCTTTGGTGCACTGCTCCTCCTCGTGGATAGGGGGAGTCCTGTCTTACTGAGACAACATGTAGTCCAGGAAGTAAGTGAGCCCAGTGCCTACGGCGGAAGACTGTTGTCTGGCTTAGGAGCTGGGCTGACTCCTGGGTGAGGAACGGTCTAATTCGTCGTATGTTATAGACTAGAGTCCGAACCTACAGGATCGAGTGATAGCTGTGATGTGTGTTTTGAACGAGAGCTGACTGTCCAGGACAACACCAAGGTTCCTGGCTGTTCCTGACTACGACAGTACTGTGGTCCATCCTATTTATTGCACATTCAAATATCTGTATCTAGGCCTACAGTTAGGCTAATGACAAGTTCAGATGCAAATAATAAAATAAATATACAGTATGGTAGGCTATTTCCTATAATATCAAAGCAGCTTATATATATATTATATAAGAGAGGGGGGGGGGGGGGGGGGGGGGAGCTTAGCAACAAGCTAAGCTCACAGCATCCGGTAACATGGGGCTGCTGCAGCCTCATGATCCTAGCAGATCTGCCATTTATAGAACTGTATAGTACATTCGTTGCATAAAGGGCAGAACGCCACGTCCGGTGATAGGGGGCCGGTAATTAATAGAAAGAAGGACTTTATTGGAGGATTTACGATAGGTGTTTAAGAGTCATGTCAGTAAAGTCCTCAGTGTCACAGGTCCATGTGTTACAACTGTACACTCTCAAAGTCAAATCAATACTGAGGATTGTACAGTGTGGTTACACTGGGGACCAGGGAAAGTGAATGTCATGTGTACACTAAAGCCTTGCGTGTAACCGGACAATAAAAGCGTCTACAGGGTGCCACTGCATGGGGCTGCTCTCACTTTTCATGTGGTAATCCTGTCATGAAGATAACAGAAAATGGATGGTCTCGTTCATGCAATACGTCAGCACCTGCAACCTCAACAGGAAATATCGATCAGACCATGTTGTAGTCTGTTCTTATTTGACTTGAATGCGCTCTTGAATGCACTCTCATCTCTCTCCCCATTTCCAGTCTACTGTCGATATCAATAAAGGCATAAAATCCAAACCCAAAAATAATATATTAAAAAGGAAGAAGTAGAAGAAGTAGGTATACAAAATAACACCACTAAGATACCCATGTACCTGTCTAAATCCTTAATGTCAACGAAGTCCACACCCACAACACCAGAGGGAGTTCAACAAACCATGTGCAACCCAGATTCGGCTCAAACACGGGACTAAATAAATTTCGCTCCTATGCCACCAAAATGTGGAACGCCCTACCAACAGCCATTAAGATATGTGAATCCCTTGACTCCTTCAAAACCGCTCTCAAAGGGCATCTACGGACGGCTGCAATTCAAAACTGGCCCCCGTAAATAAAGTCTGAGTCCCCCCCACCCCCCTTTCCTCTATATGTTTTTCCCTTTATACTTCCTTTATATGATGATTTCCTGTTTCTTTATAGAAGTGTATATTTGTACGTCTCTGTACTGCTTAATCGTGTGTGTCGTCTACAGTAACAGTTTTTGTATTGACTTGTGCTTTCGTTGGAAATGTACCCACTCTGCATGCTGTGAATAACATTTCCAATCAATCAATCAAAACAGACAGATAAGGGCCTGATTACCATGGAAACCAGGGGCACAGAGCTCTGCATCAAATTGACGTCAGTCTAGATTGTCTCAATTTATGCAATCTTTAGACAAAAAAGGAACCTATAATAAGGAATGTTCCTATCTACAGTATAGGTACAAATGATAAGAATGCAACCTACTTGCAACCGTGACAAAGTCCATATGTCAACTGACCCTTAATTTGTCATAGATGGGTAAATACAGTTGAAAGTAATAATATTAATTATGGGTGTTTTTCATGTAGGTGTGCCAGCATTCACAATGCCAGTTCAGTTACAGGCTGTAATGGACAATGTCTGTACAGTTATGCTGGCACACAGAAACAAAATGAAACAGGCCAACAATTCATATTATTATTATCAGCTGCGTTTATCCAGCTATAACAAGTCAAAATGTCTGTTCTGGAAATTAGTAAGCGAGTTGACAGACAGTTCCCGACTGTGGGAACAACTTTCAAAGAGTTCACCTCACCACATTACCATTATGGTTCATTAAGAAACATTTTAACAGTCCACTCTACCAATAGAGGGTATGCCCATGCATTAAAGGGGCATTGCACTCATTTTCAACATTTTACTATGTCATTAATATACCTTAGGGCTTATGGAAATAATTTAAAAAAAAATCCCCATTCTGTGTTTCCTGAAACACAGAATGGGGGGACTTTTTATTATTTCCACACAACAGCTCTAAGGTATATTAATGACAGTAAAATGTTGAAAATGAGTGGAATGCCCCTTTAAGTGAGTGGCAAATCGAGTGGCAAAGTGAGTTTAATGTCATTTAACGTCAAACAGATAGGACCTTTCTGTTCGGATGTATGGGTTGTCAAGGCCAGAACGTTTTTTTGTTTTCTTTTGCCACTCAGTAAGGGTGAACTTCCTGGTATGATGATGTCACGTGCATACTCTCTATTGGTAGAGCGGACTGTTAACACCCTGAGCGGCATAAACAGAGTTCTCCGTCCTATCAAATAGTAACGCTCGACGTTCAGGATGGAGATTAATAAAAGGACAGAACTTTAGTGATATCAAAACCGATCGCATCGCTCCACAGGCTGGGAGCGTCTGTTGGGCAACATTCGATGTCATTTCCGGTTGGGACGTCATCCAAAATTCCCCCCCCCCCCCCCATTTTAGTGGATCAGATCAAACATATTCACCTCCAACATCTGTTCTCTCCCCTCCAGGTAGGATTGCATCCAGCTCAAACCAAAAAGCAAAATGGCATAGTCAATAGTGAATAGTCAATGCCTGGCATTTATGTGAGTAGTTGATTTCCTTTTTTTTTGTGTGAACTACTCCTTTAATGTTAGTGTTTTTGAAGATTAATATTCAAATACTTGTTCGGAAACACACCAAAGCCTCTAAGGCTATGTTCCCACAATCTGCCTTCTATCAAGAAAAGTTTTCTTTTCTTTTTTTCCCTTTTTTTGTCCAGAGGGAAAAAAACAACAAAACAAACAAGGGGTTGTGGGAGGTCACACGGGGGCTGGAACACATCAGTGGCTAATGTTGCTTGGAAAATGATGCCCCCGTGACCCAACTCTGGATAAATCGTTGAAGATGGTTAGATGGATGGATGGATGGATGGATGGATGGAGACTCCAAGGTAACTATGCTTGGAACTTGACGAATATTGAAAACAAAGTTTGAAACTACTACAGTAGGTGAAGGTGTAGCCTGGGTTCCAGCCTGATTCGCTGCATTCCGCGGATCTGAAAATGTCACTGCGCTTCTCAGTCTGGACAGAGGCAGCTTGACTCGCATTTCATAACGTCAACTGTTACGTAGCCACGTTGTTGCTGATAACGTCATCAGCCAGCACCGCTCTGTCCATTCTTCTCACTGCCGTTCGAGACTTGAGAGTACAAACCTAAACTAAAAGGTAAACGATTCAGTAGCCCACTGTCAGATTCAGTAGTACAAAAAACATTACGGCTGTGTGCGGTGATATGTACAGTATATGGCATAATTTAACACCTAAAATGTAGCAATGATTTAGTCTGTTAATCATAGAGCAGCTGCCAGATACGAGAACAGAGGTCCCGGTTTCTCCTCCCCTGCCCTGTGGCCTTGATTTCCGGCCAAGGCTGCTTGCTTTGTGTCGCCTGGAGCTCAGCTGCTGGACCACGGCTCACTTATTAATTGCTATAATGGGCCTGCCTTTAAGAAAATACAACTCCACAGTGAATACGATGTAATTATATTAGGTAATAATAGGTTTAATATACTGTTTTGCAAGGCAGATGGGACACATGGTTGGTAACGCATGGCTCTGTGCCTCAGTGGCCGACAACAGGGCCTATAGCTAGACAATCAGTTCAATCATCAATCACTTGACAGCTGATAACAAACGGCCCATATGCCCAAATGTGTTGACCTCATCACATTTGTGATGACAGCTATGGTCATTTTTAGCCCAAGGAGTGTTTTTTGTGAAAAACTAATGCTTGGAATGAAAACACCCTAGTTTGACATATCACATGCTACTTAAAGCATAATGAAATTTAGAACATTTTGCCTTATAATGGTTGTATGGTACCACAACTTTCAGCAGCTGTCAAACATTCCCCTAGGGTGGTTGAATAGAAACCAATGTGGGATATGTTAGTAGACAGACACCTTTACAAACACATTGGTGAAGACAATTCTTGGTAAGAAATGTATTCCCAGATTTTATTAATATCCCCTGACTAAAAGGACTGCAGTGTGTATACACTACCTAAAATGCTACACGTACACTTTTGGCCCTATCTTATCCCTAAACGTCTTTGCCATATTTTACTATCTTGAAAAACATTTAAAAACTGTTCAACTAGCCGATCTACATTGACACGTTGTGAGCTTGTAGATCGGCCATTTGAACTATTTAAAAATGTTTTTAAAAATAGTAAAAAATGGCAAATACTAGGGATTTAAGGGGTAAGGGGTGGTGCAAGATATAGCACAAAGCCTCCCAATTGGAAGTATATTTGTGTGGAAAGATTTAGCTTACTCTCCTGGTAAACAAAAACAAAAAAGGGAGAGTAAAGTAAATAGTTAAGGCAATTGGCAGCACTTTCATGTACGTAGAAACTAATTATAAAACTCAGCCAGTGCAACTCTGAGCCTCATGAAAACAATTTATTTAAAAGAAACAACCTCTTTGCTCTTTGAATTATATAGCAATTTAAAAGTTACAGCCCTAAACGTGCACGCACGCATGCATGCATGCACGCACGCTCGCCACACACACACACACACACACACACACACACACACACACACACACACACGCACACACACACACACGTTGTTTTATCAATTCTCATCCATTTGGTCTTTTGCTCAGTGTGTTGGCAGAATTTTGATTCAAACAGCTTTACCCCACCGCAGCTTGGCCTGCATGGGTTAGCTCTCTTGCAAGTGATGTAGAATAGCTGTTGGTTTATCAGAGCACGTACATGTAGGGCACCCTCGAGCTCTGCATGTTAATGTAGGTCCGCTGTCTCTAATTAAGGCTTGCACAGGCTATCTCTGCTCACTGCAATAGATTGGACTACAGCGATCAACCCTTAATACCTTTAGCTCAGGCAGTGACCTGACCTTATTAGACATAAAGACAGCTCGACCGGGCTGCAAGCCCTTTATCACCTTTTTAATGTCCAGTCGCTCATTAGAGCTCTTGTTAAGCTTTTGTTAGGCTTTCTGTGAACCAAGTCTTTTCTATTGCACTTAGTTTCCATGGCAACAAACACAAATTCACAGAAAACAAGCATGAGATTATATACAAATACAGTACACTGTATAAGGATTAATAAAGTATATCCTGACTCGACGAAAATAATGTAACTCACTCAGTATGAGAAAGAAAGATAAATTGCAACCAATCCGCCAGCCTGACAGTCGTCCCCAATGACTCATACTGCAGTGAACATGAAAGGTGGCATTAAATATCAATGACTACTTGATAATAAGGCTCTAGGCTCCACTATCTTCAGTTGAGCAGATCTGAGGATTGAGACATAAATCTGTCTCCTTTAAATGTACAGTAGACATTCCAGCAGCCGGTAGGCTCATGCGAGACAGCTATCCGGTGGCAGGTAGCCTATCAGACCATTTCGTTCCTAGCTGTCACTTGGTAAAGGTGAACTGGTTGACACCCACAATTTATCTCCCATTTCCCTAGAGGTGACCATGCCTAAAGTTTCATACATTTAGGGTGAGTGTTCTGAATCACTGCATCTGATTTTGTCCTAAGAATAGTACAGAGTGGTCATTATTTAGTATGCAGTGCCAACCCCTTTTGACAATAACCTTCATGCTTGTTCACACGTGTGTGTGTGTGTGTGTGTGTGTGTGTGTGTGTGTGTGTGTGTGTGTGTGTGTGTGTGTGTGTGTGTGTGTGTGTGTGTGTGTGTGTGTGTGCACATGTGCGTGCGTGCGTGCGTGCGTGCGTGCGTGCGTGCGTGCGTGCTTGTTGTCACGGTCTGCCAGCATTAATAATGTTGTCACAAGAGGATGCAGCATGGAATATGCTCAAATTACTTCATATTTAGTATCTGTCAATAGAGGCTTGTATTTTTCCGAGATACAGCTTCAGACATACAGCCTAATGGGAGCACAGATGTCAGAACATTAAATGATCTATAGAAAGCTGGTACAACGCACTGACAAAAACTAGATAAAAACGAGATAAAAACTAAGCTGTGATAATGACAATTTCGTCAACAAATAAAAACTAGACAACAATGTTAGGGATGGACTAGTGGAGAAGAGATCCAGTAGAACTAAAAGACAAGTCATTTTATGCTTGATTGTGTGCAGGTGTCACTCTCCGAAAATAGCCGATCTACAATATCACAACGTGTTGCAGCAAGACATGTTTTAGATCTGCTATTTTTGGAACATAACATATTTTTGGAGTATAAATCAGGCATTTCAACGCCATCATGGCCCACCAACATACATTTTAGTTGACTAAATCAACTGTAGATTTAGTCAACTAAGACTAAAGACTAAAAGGCCTGGGCCATGGCTCAGTGGTCCAGGCACCTTGGCTGGCAATCCAGTCTGGTAGTGTGCCACGGGTTCGACTCCCGATCCTGACAGCCTTCACTGCATGTCTTCCCCCCATCTATCTCCCCATTTCCTGTCAGCCTACTATCTGTCCCTCCATAAAATATATAAAATAAAGGTGAAAGCCACAAAAAAATAGACTAAAACTAAAACATTTCAGATGACTAAAACTAAAACTAAATCAAAATTTGCTGTCAAAATCAACACTGAAGGAAAAAAAAGTTTTTTTCACACCGTATTGGAAAAGAATGTACACAAAAAGTACACTAAAAAAATAATATAAATATATATACATTTTTTAATCTGGTAAATCAAAAAGAAGGTTGTAACTTCACCAATTCACTTGAACCACTACGAAAGCTACTGTGTCTGGCACCTTTTCTAAGCTTCAGTTTCATTTTCAAACCATCCCGTCAGCCCTTTCCAAAACGCTTTCTTTGTAATTCACACATGAAGAATGTGCTACATTTCATTCCAGTGTACAGCGTGTTGAGCTGCAGGTCGAGCTGGAACCTGCTAGTTAAAGGTCAACCAATATCATGTGCATTCGGTTCGGTGTGCATGAAGGGAATTTAACACTTTCAGGGCTTTAAATTGTTTAATCCAGGGTTCCACCGCACGTAATACGCTAAACCCGCTATTTGTGACTAAATTTGACTGAGGGACTGCCATTGGATTTTTTGGAATTTTCGTTTTTTCATGTCATATGAAAGCAGGGAATCATAGCTTCAAAAATTGACATATTGGTTGTTCAGTTTGACCCACCAGTTTTGGAGATATGGCTTATAGAGTAATGTCTTGCAGAAAACAGCGAGTTGAGAAAACAGGCTTGAAAGGTTCACTTCTGTGGTCTCTAACATTACACCTAGCTACATATTTGGGCATTTATTTCATATTTACATGTCGATTTCAGCTCTGACAGTTATTTCAGACATGCTCTAGTATGTGAAGAGTCTGCCTGTGATATGAACTCATTTTGAAAAGAAAAGAAAAGAAAAAAGTTTTTCTCCTTTTCTAATTTGCGCGATGGCAGGCTCTCAGTCAAATCTGGTCACATTTGTTTAATGTGTTTAATTCACCGTTTTAAAATAATTAAAAAGAAACAGCGGATTTGTCCCGGACCTGGTGACGAGGCCGTCGCGTTATGATGACGAAACCGGAAATCAAGTCATCCTCTGGGCTGCTAGGGCTTCTGGGAAATTGAGCCCAATGCAAGTGGACGGGCCCTTTGTTTAGACTACAACATGCTGTGCACTGTGGTTTCGTTTCGCATTGTCATGGTGCTTCTGATCATAACAAACCAACGGACCATTTTTCACCGGAATTTCGTGGTTGAAAGCTGCAAATACTTCAGCGTATGCTCTAAAGGTAATAAAACAATCTCGGCAGCGTAGAATATTGGATTAAATAGCGGGGAACGCGGGTTATGCAGTAAGACTGTTAATGTCTGGGCAACTGAACCCTTCCTAGTTGTGTCTACAAAGGCCCAGCACTTGACAGTAGAATGTATGGAGGATGCTGCTGCTGAGATCTGTAATAATAATATATGTTTCATGCAGAAAAACACAATGTTGGACAACAGAAGGGTCAGCCCGGCTGTAGCCTTGGAAACCCAGACATTTTTTTTTCCATTGAGAAAAAAGTCTGGGACCGAGTCCACTTCAATTCGGCATAGAGTAGCGCAAACTTCGATCACTCTCTGCTGATTTCGGATCGTCTGCACCTTTGTTAAATTGACACACACACACACACACACACACACACACACACACACACACACACACACACACACACACACACACACACACACACACACACACACACACAGTCACACACACACACACACACACACACACACACACACACACACACACACACACACACACACACACACACACACACACACACACACACACACACACACACACACACTCCTCTCTCTCTGTCGCTCTAATTAATTAGTCTCATGTCGTGCAGCTGCGTCTAGATTCTCCCGGCGGATCCTGCCGGGAGCTGCCTATGCCATAGAAAGCATAGGTGGACCCCAGGCTAGCCCGGCTGTAACTGACTCTGTTAGGCCCCGCCAGAATGTTACCACAACTACGGAAGAAAGAAAAACAATAATTCGTACAACTTGTGTACCATCACTGTTGTTAGGGTGCATGCCCACTGCCCAGACATTATTGATGCTCACCAGCATCACGCACCGCACACGCACACACACACACACACACACACACACACACACACACACACACACACACACACACACACACACACACACACACACACACACACACACACACACACACACACACACACACACACACACACACACACACACACTGCCCCAGAGCAGGATCACAGAGGAGTGCAGCGTTGATGATGGTCAATCCTTGCAATCAACTCATCCATCACTTTGGTCCCAAACAATCTTGGAAACTACTAGGTGGATTGACATGGGATTTGCAATGACTGTGCAGTGCACCTTCATGCTTCCAAGATAATGGACTAATTTCGTGATCCAATGGACAGATTGATATACGTGTTGAATAAGTTGCGTTGAGATGACCGTACGGCGTACGCCCATTTGTTTTGCACTATGCAAGTTTGATACTGAAGGCCAATGAATGATGTACATTGCAGGATGAAACCTTCAGAATGGTATGACCTTCATGGCAATCTGAGAATCCCATCGTCAAATATTCGGGAAAACAGCGACCCCTGTTGTTCCTCGAAATTTGACGCGAGGCAACAGTCTGTCTTGAGAGACTATTACCTTCATGGTGACTGCATCACCCTTCGGTCAACATTTCCATGTGCGTGTAAGGAGAAGCACAGCCTACACATAATGCTAACGGGGCTTTTAGACTCTAGATCTTATTCTTAATTTCTTATACAAACATCCAAATGATGGACCTTGGCAAAAATGAATTTCAGCCAGAGACGCTATATATAGCCCCTACAATCCATGGCTTTCCAAACTGATGTCATAGGCCAGCCAAGTCTATGGACTTTTAATGTTTGTTTAGAGCCTAATTATAAATTCCCTATCGCCAGCCAAGTCTATGGACTTTACCCTATTTAACTGAGGCTGATTCTTAAAAACGCCTTCTCAATCCTGATCTACGTTTTCTGAAAAACTACAAATATTTATTAACAAATCACACACGTGTGAAGTGAGGGGCGCTCTTATCATCATTCATCAATTCCGTGCTCAACCAATCCCACTGAGCATTAGATGTCTAAAATACGTCTAATTGGCTTTCTAAAAATGGGTTATAAATGGCCTAAAAATTAAAGTTTTTTTAGCGGCCTAGGCTTAGATTAGCCGTTGAAACAATGCCGTTTCAACATCTATATACTGTATAGACCAGGGGTGGGCAACTTTGACGATGGAGAGGGCCACTATATTTCCACACTCACTCCCTAGGGCCATACATTACTGTCGTAGCAAAAATAGCCGATCTACAAGCTCAAAACGCGTCGCTATATTCAAATTTAAATCTTGAATAATTTTTTTGCTATTTTTGAATTGGAAATGGAATCCTGAAAATTAACATTTATATGTAATGCCTTTAATTATACTTGTGTTGAGCAATGAGCTACTAATTTAGACTGAAGTAATTAAAGCGGGTCATGTTTGCATGTTGTGGAATTGTAACAGCTGAAACCAATATTATATCAGTATTCTGACATTCACCTGAGGGCCACATTAAGTGAAGGTGGGGGCCGCATGTGGCCCCCGGGCCGCCAGTTGCCCACCCCTGGTATAGACGATCTATATATAGACGTTTAAAAAACTGCTAATAAAATACTTTTTAGACCAGTTATAAGTACGTATAACCCATTTTTAGTCTCAGATTGTCTAATAGCCGACTATTGCTCAGTGGGATCAAATCATCACATTCCGTGCTACAAACACAAACACAAACACTACAGGGGCCCTTGAATGAAATAAATGGTGTCTAAAAAGATTAGTGTTTTATTGTTGGTGAGAAGGCATCTGAAAAGTGCAACATGCGTAAAGCAGCAACAATGCAGTAGATTGGCTGTTCAAGGTGGGTGGGCCCACTGGGCTGTGTGAGTGAGGTAAAGTGGAGAGGTGATTCTGGTGGAATAAAAGACGTGATGTCCATCCAGCATTGCTTTGTTTTCATTCTGCATGCATAGCGCGTCAGGGTGGCTCGACAAATAAAGGTAAAAACACTGAAATACACTGGCCAATTCTCTTACCCATTTGCTTACTATGTGGGTCAAATAAAAATAATGTGTTTGTTACTGCCTGGCTGTCACTCTGGGGCGGGGTAGACGACCGGGTATAGGCCAATATAACGCCATAAAACCGCCCCAAAGCACCTTTCTGTTTTCAACGGTATTGTACCTGTATTTGATTTAGTTCTTTGCTGTATTGTCATTTTGTATTTCTTTTTATTTGCTTATTTATCCTTCCTGTCTGTGCTATTCAACCTGTAGGGTGGGGGTAGGCAAAAGTTTTTTTTCCTTTTAACAAAAAATGTAATAAAATCTTGATCACAAAAAAGATAAAGAAGAAATAAAATACATAAAAATAGTCATCAAAGATCATAAGCAACTAAGAACCTAACATCCATCTAACAGTAGAATATCTGTACAATAAAACTATGAGTATACACTGCTATCTAAATGATTTCCCCCATTCTGAATTGCCATAGCCTTAATTTTATATTGCGTCAACTGTGTTCCAAAAATAAACAAAATGATCCTGGCGGTTTCACTCATATGGTAAGGATCAACTGACGGCAAAAAACACTAATGTTACTGCTGCCAAAATAGTAAAAACAAAAAAACCCCGCCAGAAACAGACTGTATCAAATATGAGTGACAGTCTGTCGTAAAACATACAGAGCCACTTGCCCAGCGATATCACCGAGATAGTTTGTTTATTTTTGGACCACAAATCTTATTTGAAACGATTCTAAGAGGGCCAAGATGACATATTCTCCATAGAGAAATTACTTCCACAACCCAGGGAATGAGCGAGTGACGTCAGATCTTTGGTACTGCTTTCTTAACCTTATACAGAAATAGTGCATTAGTGCATGTCTTGTCTCCCGTCATCATTATGTGGCTGTCAGCTGCAGTGGAATTGTTACAGGTGGGAGTGAAGTAGACAGGAGAAGTGCAAAGTGCATTGTTCTTCCACCTTTTGTCCATGTTCCGAGTAAATTCTGTAATAAATAGCTTGTGGAACTACATGCCTGCTGTCAGTGGGCTGATTGTGATGACATTCTAACAGCTGACAGGTTAAAGATGCTGTTGCAGTGAGTAAAAAGATGAATGGGTTCATTGCTTTTATAGAACACAATGTTACAGCTTTTGATCATTATGTGGTACACAAACAGCACCACAACAGCCTTTCACTATTACTAAAGCATTCAAACTGAAACCAATTCTAATCATTAGTTATTTTTTTACATGATTAATAGGTGTATGCAGGAGAGGGAAAATACAATCTGAACTTGACATCAATTGAATCCTCTGCAAAAGCCATGACAACTTCCCCAATAAAATGTTAATGGTGATCAACTTAAAAGCTGCAGGAACATGAGAGACCCTGACAGGTTGCTTCAGGCCCTGCCTCTGCAATCTACCCAAAAACAACCACCATATCAACGCTTTCCTATAGACCTGAGGCCCAGAGTTTCTCATTAGCGCCCATATACGCATGCGCTGTAGCGCCTCTCATACACAGCTCCGGCTCCCCTCATCAGACAAACAGCCGTTCCGTCCGCATACCCCCAATGTTTCCCATAGGAGCCTGTCAGGCATCAATAAGCCCAACTTCCTAGCTGCAAAAGAGGCCATTGCTCAAATGTGCATTTTTTTCAATTTAAAATCTACAATATTATACGGATGGGTACAGCATTACCACAGAATATAAAAACATGAACAGGGACACTGTTTTAGTATCTATGCATATAAGTGTATGCATGTCTAAAAATAAAACAAACGAAAAAGAAACTTGTTGAGATTTTAAGGCATCGTCATCTTATCACTTCTAGAAATAAGTCGATGAATTAATAATTAGTAATGTTGTAGTAATTAGCAATAGTTTATACTGTAGCTTGGTAAATACATTTCAAAAGCTGGTTTTGTGACTTGCCCCAAGATGAACAATACCAGTTGGGCAAGAGGGGTTAGTCACAGATGCCTTATTAACTACAGTATACTGCAGGCAGCACTGTAAACAAGATGGCTGAGTGACTTGCCAAGCACTTCATACAGCATCCCCAATGAAACATATTGAACCACTTGAACCATATAGCGTCATTATTCTGGGGGCAAACAATCAGTGAAAATAGCATCTACAATCCCACAACATGTCGTAATATGACACGTGGTGATCTTGTTGTAGCTGTTGTTATTTTCCGCAAAGATAGTTAGTGAAGAGTGAAGACAAGTATGTGCCTAGTATTAGGGGGATTCCAGACAAAAGTAAGTATAGGGTTTAAGTGGTCAAACAAACTACAGTGTAGTAAATTCCTTGTGGTATCAAATACGTGTCATTAAAAATTTATCCCAGCCAGGTTTTCATAAATACAAAGCAAAAGACCTGAGTTAATGTTAAACAACTATTGGAGTACAAATGAATGCAATGTAAGACGTCAGCAAGCACTGTCTGTCAGTGTCAACACTCATATCGAGATAGTACTGTGTGCAGACCCGGTTCTTCCTACAGGCCGACGAAGCAACGGCTTTGAGCGCCATGGGGGAGGGGCGCCAAAAAAAACATTTTTTATTTTTTTTTACTCTGTCCCAACTCTGTCTGCACCGTGTCCCCCCAGTGCCCCCCCAGTGCCTCCCCAGTGTCTCCCCAGTGCCAGTGTCCCGCCAGTGCCTCCACAGAGCCTCCCCAGTGTCCCCACAGTGCCTCCCCAATGGACCCCCAGTGCCTCCACAGTGTCCCCACTGTCCCTGCTTGGGGCGCCAGATTGCTCAGGACCGGCCCTGACTGTGTGTAGTCAAGTGTGCATAGCACTGCGTGAAAAGAGGGGTTAACGGGCAATTACGGGAACTGTATTTTGCCCGTAAACCTCAAGTTTAGCGGGCATATACATGTAATATACGGTAATATACAGGTGTGATGGTACAATTCGGGAGTTTACGGGAGTTTGTTGGAAAGATTAACGGGAGTTTCCTGTAATATACACATCCGTATTCCAAGCTTTTTGCGCAGTGTAGTGTAGGCAAGTGCAACAAAGTCATTACTTGCTCTTGGCAGAAACTGTACTGAACAAAGCAACACCACTGAGATGTTTATTCCATCCTCAATGACCTGCTTCTGGCTTTGAATAGCATCATTCTGCCCATGCGTCATGACAGTTATTGGGGAAAAAACAGAATTACTGCCAATGCTTTTGCGTTGTTTGTGTCGAATGGATGAGAGAAGGATGGATGCAAGCAGAGAAAGTAACATTATAACTGCAAATGGACACAGAAGAAGAGAATACTGTTATCCCTGACTGAATTATCTTTGCAGTCTACTGTCTATTACAGCCTAAAGCAAGAGGCCATCATCACACCCGTTCTCAAGACTACTACTTTCTATTAGAAATTCCTGATATTAATTCTGAACTGGGTACTATGCCCCCCACACATGGTCTTAAAACTGAAGAACTTGATTTCACTTGATCGATTTAAATGTCTTGTATGGAATAATTTGACATATATAGCTGTACTTCTTTTTGTTTCTTTTCTTTTATTTTTTCTTGTAATGTATCTGTGTTCAAATGTTTGTTATGTATAGTGTAATCAGGGCGTCATTGTAAAAGAGAGCTGGTTCTCAATTGACTTCCCTGAATAAAGGTGAAAGAAAAGAAAAAGAAAGACTGTGACACTACAGTATATCTCTCATATACCGTATCTTTCATTACTTATGACATGAGGGACCGTATGTCAATCTGCAATACCTGACGAAGACCCACAAGGGTCGAAACGTTGTTCATTAAAGAATTTTCCTGGGAGCAGAGAAACAGTGTGCGGACATCCCTTCCTTTTCATTGTACGTATATTTTTGACCGGGCACCTGTCGAATTTCTGGAGATGTGCGTGCTTCCTGTTGGATCCTATCTCCAATCTGCAATACCTGCCATCTCAGGCGTTGAACAGTTGTACATACAGTACATCTGTTTGTTACCCTGTGCAGACTGCAACAGATTCACAGATCCCCCCCAATAAATGTACCAGTCATGGTTACTTATGTGTGACCAGTGTCACTCCACTGCAATGAGGACAAACAATACAGCATACTGCAACAGATTCACACATTCCTCCAAAAAATAAATGTACCAGTCATAGTTACTGATGTGTGACCCATATCGATGATAAGAAATTCACTCCACTACAATGACGACAGACAATACAGCAGACTGCAACATCCCCAAAACATTAATGTACCATCATAGTTACTATTGTGTGACCAGTGTCAAACTGTCAATGATAAGACATTCACTCCACTGCATTAAACAGATATTGTTATTATGCTCAACAGAATATGAATTGTGATTTCACACTCAACAGAAAACATATTTTGGCCGTGTGAACTGCCACATGGCCGCAATGGAAGAGAGAGGATTTATGTTTTTTGCCTTTGTGAAGATTGATGACTTACGGTAACAATCAAGGTTGGATTAAAGCCTAAGGAAAGTATGCAGACTGCAGAGTTCCTTGCTCTTTATGCTCAATGTATACTTAGCCATAAGAAGGCATCCTGTGCCGGAAATTGCCACTCTATATAAGTCACAACATGTCGCAATGCTGTGCATTGTGAGCTCAACTCAACTCATAGCCTTGGAGGGTAAATATTAACTCATAAATGTTTTGGTATTGTTTAAATTTCAAGTGAGCAGAATTACCGTGGCATTACTTGGCTGGGGACCCATTGGAATCCCCCACAATGTTCCTGGTTGCTGGTTCTCACACCAGTGGTGCAACTCCGTGTGGGGGTCCCCGGGGGGGTCCCCGGAAGTTCCAGACCCACAGGAACGCGCCCAGGGGGGCGGTCCAATTCCGGCGAGCCACCCCGCGTCCGAAACGGTTGAGAAATGACAGAGTTACCGTGTGGGGGACCTTAGAGGTCCCTCTACTGTACTGTACTGTCACAGTACTGTACTGTCACACCCGAAATCATCATGTATACAGTTAATGTGTGTGTGTGTGTGTGTGTGTGTGTGTGTGTGTGTGTGTGTGTGTGTGTGTGTGTGTGTGTGTGTGTGTGTGTGTGTGTGTGTGTGTGTGTGTGTGTGTGTGTGTTAGGCTGCGCAACAGTGACACTTGATTGTGAAAACAACCAAACGCAGCTTTCGTGCTCGGACAGACCCAGCCAGCCACCCACGGACACAGATAGCTCCGTAAGGGAGTGGTTGCACCACTCAAAAACCACTGTCCTAGCTCATGGAAATGTAAGTTTATTACATCCACTTGATTATGTCCATGACATCATTTAGTGATTGATTATTACCAACTAAAATAAAAAAGGGCAGAATAAATGTGACCAGATTTGACTGAGAGCCTGCCATCGCACACATTCCAGCTTTTCACCAGAGAATGAGTTAATAGCAGACTCATCACATACTAGAGCATGTCTGGAATAAGTGTCAGAGCTGAACTCCACACGTAAATATGAAATAAATGCTTAAACATGTAGCTAGGTGTAATGTTAGAGACCACAGAAGTGAACCTTTCAAGCCTGTTTTCTCAACTCGCTGTTTTCTGCAAGACATTACTCTATAAGCCATATCTCCAAAACTGGTGGGTCAAACTGAACAACCAATATGTCAATTTGAAGCTATTTCCTGCTTTAATATGACATGAAAAACGAAAATTCAAAAAACTCCAATGGCAGTCCCTCAGTCAAATTTGGTCACAAATGTCCTGTGTACTGTACCAGGAAAACGTATTTGGAAAGCTCTCATGGCCCTTGTGGGTTTCACAGATGTGAAACAACACATGTTTTATTCTACCCAGTGATTTGCACAATAATTGTGTCTTTTAGAGGACAAAAAGAGAGAACACATCTACAGTAACATTTCCTTTATCATGAAATGCACAATTATTGCAAATTTGTACATTTCTGAAATGTATTAGTAGGCCTATTTATTTTCCTATAGATCGCTCTGTTTCTTAACTTTTGTAGGTGAACTATGTTTGTTGTATCTGTTGTACGTTGTTGTGTATGATGTGTGCTAATAGGGATCCATAGTCAAGTCAAGTCAAGTCAGGGCCATGTTGATCTATCGGACGGTGTGCACTTGTGGTTTAAGACCAGAGAATGATTTGGCTGTCAATTTGCTGACCATAATTGGGAGTTGTGTCAGCAATAGCATTAGATATTGAAACTAGCCTGTTTTCAGTGAGTCATTAGCCTGGCTGACAGGAACGTGCAATAGTAATTGGTGTTTGTATCCTGGAGCTGATGGATTGGCCTCCTGATTATTTTCCCCCCACTCATTTTGTTTGACAGAAACTAGCTTTTCAAACTTGCCCTTCAGTCATGTGTGCCCTACATGGGAACAACAACAGCAAACAAACACGAATTGCAAACACTTGATTGCATTTCTTAAATATTGATTGACAAAACGCTATCCCATTCAGGTCATAGAGCTTTGCTGTCTGATCCTACAATACCCAGAATCCACTGCAAATCTCAAACAGCGTTGACAGAGAGAATGGCTGTCGTTTTTTATGTGTGTAATCTGTATGGTCACTGCCAGGACAAACTATGGTGCTTTTAATTGGTTGCTCAGCAATCATCATCATCATAATTTTTCGACCCCGGTCGAGATCATGGATTTCACAATGCCACGCCAGACTTCCCGGTCCTTCATTGCCATCCCCAGTTCCTGCTTACTGATGCCTGCGTCCCTAGCGATGACATCAGGGAACGACAGTTTTCTACCTCTGGTTTGGTTTGAGACAGGACTCCAGAGAAGAAGGGAAGATATAACCTCATTGTCAGCTCTGTAGCAGTGGCCGGCAAACTGTGTTCTTCTGGATTGGACCAGTGAAGAAACACGGGGAAGGTTGCCGTATATTAGATTAGTCGATGGGTGGCTCTTACAAAACAGATTTTGCGCTGTCATTAGAAGGCGGGTGTAAGTACCATCCAACCATTTCTCTAGTTTCTTTGAAAGTGTCCATGTCTCGGAGCCATAGAGTAGAATCGGCTGCGGTATTTCAGTGACAATAAGATGAGTCATTCATTTGTTATAAGCTTAAAAACAAAACAATTAATAGTTTCTGAATGTTCTGTATGTAAATTGACATTAACTGTAATATTATTACCTAATTTGCAAAAATAATGCGTTATATTACTTTTTTGTAGACTTAGATAGCATTTGATACAGATTTATAGCATGTTATAGACAGCACTAGAATTGCATTGTATGTAGTCATAGCACTTCATAGTACATATGTATAGCATAGTATAGTATATATGTATAGTTTATATGTATAGTTTCAATACATAGATATTCCACTGTTACGTTCTTAGCTTACGCATGTTTCATGATAACTACTTTTTATGTATGTGATGTATTGCCATGCTTTTTGTTCTTGCTTAATGTAAATCGCTCTGGATTAAGAACGTCTGCTAAATGCCTAAATTGTGAATTGTATGAAAGTAATATTTAAGCTTACTTAAATGTGATACTCAATGGTTACAATAATACAAAATACAAATGTTAACAAAATACTAATGAACTGTTATTGCTCATGTAGTCAACATAGTCAACACAAACCTGAACGCACCCTTAGATCGTCAGATAAGGCCCTCCTTGATGTCCCTATGACTAATTTAGTTACACGTGGTGATCAGGCATTTTCCGCCCGGGCACCTAGGATGTGGAATGCACTGCTGACACAGCTATGGCTAGCACCCTCCGTGCCTGTATTTAAATCTCAATTGAAGACTTACCTCTACACCAAATGTTTTTTATAATCTGTTATTTACTTGACTGTGCATATTTAAATGTTGTTACTGTATTTCCTGTATTTTTACTGTATTTGCTTTTTGTTTTTTGACTTGATGTGTTCATTGATGTTTTTTTTCATTTTTTGTTTTGTTTTGTTTTTACCCTGCTCTGTGCAGCACTTTGGAACATTGTTTTAAAAAGGTGCTATATAAATAAAATTCATTATCATTATCATTATCATAGTCTAATACAGGGATATATAAACCAGTAAGACGCCTGAGGGCGAGAAGCGACCTCAGATCAACATATCCGCCTGGGTGACAGCAGACTGCTGGGCGAGCGCTGGCGCTTTGCCATGGGGGGTCAGATCAACATATGGAATGAGATGAGATGAGATGAGATGAGATATACTTTATTAATCCCCGAGGGGAAATTGAAGCGTTACAACAGCACAATGTGACACATAGAAAGCTAAAACTACTGGACAGACAGAAACACAAAACAGACACAAATGGACATAAACCACACAAGACCAGCACCACCAAGGACCATATGCCATTTGGGCGGGGGGGGGGGGGGGGAGGAAGTTCTTATGCATTGTATAGTCTGATAGCAGTTGGCATAAAAGAGAGTCTGTATCGTTCCGTGTGCATCCTCGGGGGGAGTGTGAGCCTACGGCTGAAAGTGCTCACCCTATCCTGCAGCACACCATAGAAGGGGTGGGAGGGATTAGCCAGCATGGAGTCCAGTTTGACCCCGATCCTCCTCTCCGCGACTGACTGCAGGCTCTCCATTCGGAGGCCAACAACAGAGCTGGCCTTCTTTATGATTTTATTGAGCCTGTTGAGCTCACCAGCCTTGATGCCACCCCCCCAGCATACCACAGCATAAAACAGAACGCTGGCCACAACAGACTGATAGAACATCACAAGTAGCTTGCTACATACACCGAAGGACTTGAGCGTCCTCAGGAGGTACAGTCTGCTCTGACCCTTCTTGTACACAGCCTCTGTATTGTCTCTCCAGTCCAGGTTCAGGTGTACACCCAGGAACTTGTAGGAGTCCACAATCTCCACCTCCTCCCCCTGGATGGTGATGGGTGCTGGGGTCCTCCTCTTGCTCCGCCTGGCGTCGAACACCAGCTCTTTGGTTTTCCTGATGTTCAGCAGTAGGTGGTTCCGTTCAGCCCAGCCAATGAAGTTCTCCACCACGCTTCTGTACTCCTCATCATTGTCCTCAGTGATGCAGCCCACAATGGAGGAGTCATCAGAGAACTTCTGAAGATGGCAAGTATCGGAGTTGAAACAGAAGTCGGAGGTATAAATGGTGAACAGGAAAGGTGACAGGACGGTTCCCTGGGGAACTCCAGTGCTTCCCATCACCACTTCGGACTGGCAGCCTTGTAGCCGCACATACTGTGGTCTCAGGGTGAGATAGTTTGTCACCCATTCCACCAGGTCGTGGTCCACATGCATGGAAGCAAGCTTCTCCGCAAGCAGGGGGGGCCGGATGGTGTTGAACGCACTGGAGAAGTCGAAGAACATGATCCTCACCGTGCTCCCCTTCTTCTCCAGATGTGCGTAGGCCCTCTGCAGCATGTAGATGATGGCATCCTCCACACCAACTTTGGCCCGGTAGGCGAACTGTAGAGGGTCCAGGGACTCACTCACCACAGGCCGTAGGTGCTGCAGAACCAGTCTCTCCAGGGTTTTCATGATGTGTGAAGTCAGTACCACTGGCCTGTAGTCGTTCAGAGTACTGGGATGCGCTCCTTTCGGCACTGGAATGATGCAGGATGTCTTCCACCTCTTCGGCACCATCCTCAGTCTCAACGAGAGGTTGAAAAGATGCTCGAACACCGCTGAGAGCTGGTCTGCACACATCCTCAGCACCCTTGGACTGATGCCATCTGGCCCTGCCGACTTGCCCTGATGTAGCCTCTTCAGTTCATGCTTCACCTGTTCAGCGGTCACCGTCAGTCCCACCAGGTGGGATAGAGGTGGTGGAGGAGAAGGGGGGGAGGAGGTCACGGGAGGGGGAGAGGGGGGAAGTGGCAACGTGACTTGTGCTGGGATATGAGCCGGAGGGCTATGGGGAAGGTTATCCTGGGAACCGCTGATATCAAACCTATTGAAAAACAGGTTGAATTCATTGGCTTTATCCTGGTTGCCCTCCACTGACCGGCTGGTGGACTGCTTGTGGCCAGACATGTTCTTCAGCCCCTTCCACACCTCCCTCACATTATTTCGTGCCAAATTCTCCTCAACCTTCCTCCTGTAGGTGTCTTTTGCCTCACTGATCCTCTTCTTCAACTCTGCTTGCACCCGCTTCAGTTCCGCCCTGTCACCAGCCTTAAAGGCTCTCTTCTTTTGATTGAGAAGGTCCTTTAGGTCTCCAGTGACCCAGGGCTTGTTGTTGAAAAAGCAGCGTACAGTTTTGGTGGGTATGACATCATCCACACAGAATTGAATGTAATCCGTAATACAGTCTGTTAGTCCATCAATGTCCTCCCCATAAGAGTCATAGAACACTCCCCAGTCTGTGGCCTCGTAGCATCCTCTCAGCACCTCATTCAATGAATTCTGTACTGGCCATATATGGAGCGTGTCTTGAGTGTACAGGGTTTGATGAGGTCAGATCAACAGAATAGGTCAGCTCCATATATGGAGATCTAAGAGTGGCAGCAGGGGCAGTGTCTTGAGTGTACAGGGTTTGATGAGGGCCCAGTTAGGGCCGGGCCTTCATTTTCGGGCCTGTTGAGAACTCGCCGGCTGCCAGGCGCAGCTGCACTAACTAGAAATGCACTCTGTCGAGCTGCCAAATGCTGACTCCTGTCAACTTACTATCCGCCCCTCTTTAAAATATAAAAAATAAAGACGAAAGCCATAAACAAACATTTAAAATAAAACATACACCAATAGAAAACAATATATGGAGATCTAAGGGTTTGAGGTCAGATGTAGAGTTGCTGGCCAATATTGATGACATCAGGGATCTCCAAATATGGGCTTAATATTGATGACATCATCAGAGATCTCCATCCCTGATGATGTCATGTGATGTCACGAGGGCCATATATGGTCATACCTGGGGGTGACTGACTGACTGACTGACTGACGGGAAATGCACGATTTCATAGTAAATGCGACCTGCAGTCGCAATAAATAGCTGAACCACATTACAAAAATGGCAAGGGACCAGGGGCTGGTTGATAAAAAGATTTAGCCTCTCAGACCAAATGGACCTCATTTTACAGTCTATCTGTAGAAAAAAAAGGAAAACTAAAATTGGCGATTTTAATGGCTGTTTTCAAGATGTTTTGGCCATTATCTCTGGAACGGAAGGTCCAATCTGCTCAGTGTAAAGCTTGTTGGAATGCGTGACTTTGAGGACATTAAGCACATTGATTGGTGGCATGGGCCAGTCAAAATTGTGCGACGGGCCGGAAGTGGCCCGTGGGCCTGAGTTTGAGTATCACTGGTCTAATACACTGATGTTCAAAATGGACACCAGACACAAACAAACTTCTGGTCTGTTCATAAACGCTCACCTCTACTGTAGACAGTGATATTTTTTTACCTGGAAAAGTTGTTCACTATGTCTAACTAAAGTTCAAATGGGATTTAAAAATAAAATTACATTATTTTTGTGTAGTAATCTCTCAGTCGAGGTGGCAATAGGAACTGGGAATAAGTTCTAAAGGCTTTGCTACAAAGCGCTGCAGGGAACCATGGTGCATCAAAAAGCCTCTGCAGTCACATCATAATCAGATGTTTTTTCTCTTTAAAGCATGTGGAGAAGACTCATTAAACTGGGTTAACACTGTGAGCATAATATGAGTAGAGAACAAAAAATGACTACACCATATGACAGATATTGATGGGCCACATAATTGCAGAAGGCAGACAAGGGCGCCCATCCATTACTGAAAAGATGAATCTGTCCATGTTTTAAACAGTAGATTAAAAGTACATGTTTCATATGTTTCCTGTAAACAAACTGTTGATGAGATTTAGGTTGAGGGCCTTTGCAACATTTTGAGGAATTTGATTAATGTTGCTATTAATGTTGACTTCACAACTCCCAAAACAGATCTAGAATTGAACAGAATATTCCTGTTCACTGAGATGCACATTATACTGTTGTGAAGGGTCGAAATCAATATACAGTACTGTAAAGTTTCTTATCCAGTTTCAGAGAAATGCACACAATTATTTGTAATTGTAATGGAGAGTAGCCTTCAGAAATGAATGAATGACCATAACAAACACACGATTCAAAGTTAGAAGAATTTGTTACTTTCTATATGTTAAACTGTGTACTTTTCTGCATGATGCAGTGAAAGTACACAGTAAAATCCTGTTAATTTATCCATTTGTAACAAACCAAACCAAATGGACCCTTAGGTGTCCATTTGGTTACATTTGTAGAATGTCAGAGTACAATGGACACTCAGGACTTTGCAGTGTACAGCAAGAAGGATGATTTGGTAAAGGTACGAGGAAGAGTGGAAGCCTTACACTGTGTTGCATTGTCCTCCAGACAACCCTCTTGGCGTAGCAGAAAAATAAAGAAGAAAGACATTTAATTGGACATTGTGAAGGCAAAAGTGAGCGAGAGGGAGACAGAGAAAGATTATGAGAGTAAAAGGCGGTTACATAGCATCTAATAAATCATGGTGGTGAAATATTCAATCCTACTGGCCAATCCCTCTGTGATTCTCGGACTTTCACATGAGGTATTACAGATTAAATGTCCAACAGTGTTTGACAATCAAATCTGATGAATGTGAAGATCGTGCAAAAAGCATCTAGAGAATTATTCTGAGGTGGTAGATTCAGAGAAAACAAGCACAGGCAAAAAACAAACAAACAAACAAACAAACAAACAAACAATACTTTATAATGTTTAAAAATAGTATCACTATTCGCTATTGCACTCCCTATTCATCACACTGACAAGTTTCGCAATACCAAATACCACATACCGATTTTTTTCTCATGCAGATGAGATGATGCAGGTCTGTAATATATATGATTTTCAGGCAGTTGCTGGCGGGTGAATTGCCAATGGCAGTGCAGTACAGGTGACATCAAAGCTCACTATAGTGTAGCCATGTTTTGCAAAATAGAGCATCTCACTTTTAAAGGTAACTGTGTGGAGGATGGAATTGAAGAGAGTGATAACATTGTTTGAATTTGTTTTACACAGTGTTACATTATCGCGCGTGAGTGCACGGAAACATGCACACACATGCACACACACACACACACACACACACACACACACACACACACACACACACACACACACACACACACACACACACACACACACACACACACACACACACACACACACACACACACACACACACACACTCACTCACTCACTCACCAGTCTATCCAGCCTGTTTCCAGCTGCAGAGGTGGGCCTCTCCTCTGGTGTGAAGGGCTTAAAGCGAGCATTGAACACATCCGAGATGCCTCGTGCAGACCTGCCCATTCCTGAGGGCTTTGGCTGACCGCATCCTTGAAAGATCTAGGATGAAAACATAAATAAATAGAAACATGTTTGAGGGGGTACATAGATTTATACAAATGTGAGGTATTCCAATTTTGAGTGTTTGAACTTTGAAGATTTGCAGGTGCCAACAGGGTTGTATTTTTATTACTGTAGTTTAAATGTATATTCAGTGATTTCACTTAAAGCTGCTATAAGCAATAATATGTCACATTTTAATGACTTTTTTTCTTTTTTTGTATTCAGACAGCCAGCAATGGGTAGACCGCTCCCCCAAAAAATGCATGTGACACATCTGGGGCCGCAATCTGCATTCAAAGATGTTCCTAGAAGCTTTGTCATTGGTGGAAAAAAACCTGGTCGCAATGACTAACCAATCAGGAAGTAGACAGGCAAACGACCAATGACAAAGCTTCTAGGAAAATCTTTGAATGCAGTTTGCGGCCCCTAGATGTGTCACAGAGACTACATTTTCCAAAAAAAAGGTCATTACATATTTTACATATTATTGCTTATAGCAGCTTTAATTCAAATAGCACTTATTTTTTTTGTTTTGTTGTGATAATCCTCCCTACTATAGAGTGTGCTGACCATATAAGGAGTTCCTCCCTGTCCCCAGTTAACCCCTGGGGGTCAAAAGAACGTAGGTTTCGTTTTTGGCTAGGTGACCCAGCCTTCATCCAATCCCGGTACCCGGTAAGACTAGTCCATATTTCCTCTCCCAGTATCCCATTTGATGTGATGAAAATACTAATTGTGTGAATCTCTCGCCTCTCAGGCTCGCCTACCTCCTCCGTGGAAGTGACCGCTGGGCTCTGGGAATTATGAGGCTCACACTGGCTGGGACACTGGAGTGCCCCTAGCCCCCCCCCCCCCCCCCCCCCATTGATGATATTATGGGATATGTAACCCGTATATTTGGATTATACAGAAGAGGCCTAAGTTTATGATAAGCTCTGTTATACAAAGAGCCCCTGAGTTAAAGCCCCTTGTTTAACGGTTGGACCCTGTTCCTCCTCCTCATCTTCCTCCCCCGAGGAAGGAAAGAGACTGGCGAACAAAGGCTGACATTTGATTTGTATTTCTGTTTGGCAAACAAATAAAAGTGCCGTTTGTTTAGCACTCTGAACTTGGCCTCTGTGAGTTTTTGGTCTGGTGAAACAGCGCCCCCACAACATGTAGACATCAGAGTTACTGGGGGTTAGACAATCGTTGAAGTAATATAATAATTATAATGCATTAGAGCTGCTTTAGAACAGATTGACGTCCCAAGGACTTTTATCCTATACAGAAAGGATGACTACGACAATGGAACAACCCAGAAATAAATGTAACATTTTTTAGTCTGAAATTATATTGCATTATTCTCTTTTTTTTATATGAATGACTGAAGTATCAAGCAACCAATAACATAGTCTCTCAAGACAGATTCAGAGCTCCGCAGCAGAATCTGTCGGCAACTCCTCTCCCATTACAACGTGTAGATGTGTTGTTATTATTAGGAATGAAAACAAAGGCGCACCCTAGAAGAGGAGGGCTGAAGGAGACGTCTGGTCTCTACACGGGGAATTGGGCAGTGCCACCAGAGACAAATAAAATAAATGGTTTGTTTTTGTTGATGGGTTCCCATATTGTGAATAACATTGAAACATTGAAAAGGTTCCCTAGCATTCCTCATATAAAGTTTTGTCATTTATATACATAAAGTATCTGTAGACGAATTAAACATTGAATGAATTAAACATGAATTAAACATTCGCTCAAAATGGAGACGCCAATGTTAAAGTGGTTAACCCATTTAGGCCTGACGTCGAAATTTAAAACATGTCTTTTTAAAATGTCTTTTTTTCTGAAAAACCTCATGTTTCTGTATCGGTGGTTCTCAATATTTCGTGTCAAGGACCCCAAAAAATATATGTAATTGGCCGTCGACCCCCATCTGAAAATATGTTGTTCCAGGGACCCCCCACCAAAAGCAAAGATTTGAGCTAAAGACTGAAACTCTATAAATATATATTCAAAGATTTGAGGCACATTTTCACGATTTAAAAAAAATAGCAGACCTACAATTTTGTAGATCTGCTATTTTTCAATAGCTAAAGTGTAACATAATGCTATAAACACCAAAAGGGGTTCCCGCCCCAAAAGTGGTTAAAGGACCGCAGCTTTACACTGCAGCACTGATTAGTTGTACAGTACCTGGCCTACAGGGCATTGCTCCATGGATTTGTCTATATCAGTGTCATTGAGCATGCATCATAGAGCTGCATCAGAGAAACTGCACGTCCACCATTCATTTGGTGTCAGGCTTCGGGTCAGGCTCGGGCTACTAAAGTTTTGGACCCATGCAGGGCTCTAACCTGGCCTAAAAGGCACGGTCAACTCTAGACTAAATTTATGTCACAGAACCCCCATCTTGAAACATTTTGCGCCAGAAGACAAGATTTATGTTAAAAGCGTTTTCTGGTTTTCCCAATATCTTTCAAATCTTTCAAAAGTAACAGATCTACAAGCTTAGGTGTTGCATCTTGATGTGTGATCTTTTCAAAAAGCTAAAGTATAAAATAGGGTTCAAGTGATTTAATTGTTCCTCATTTTGCTGGGGAACCCCCTGGAACACCCTCAAGGACCTCTGGGTCCCCACGTAGAAAACACTGGTCTTGCAGTGGGAATTTTTTGGTTTGATTTCATTTGGCATCATATAAATAAAACTTAATTTAATTGAACCTGTCTTATTAAACAACAGAGTTGATTAGCATTCCTCTACAGTATGTAAGCGCTGGTGTCTGGCTCAGACTGTGATGGAGTACTTCGCCATGGCCCTCGCAATCTGGGAATCCATCGGCCAAATGATTGAAAACTTGTCTTAATGACAACAAACTCTACACATTGTAACAGGAGTTGTCGACAGATTCAGCTGCAGAGCTCTGAGTCTGTCTCGGGAGAAAGTATGGTCCTCATACTCGTCCTGATACTTGTCAGTTATTCACAATGATTGTAATACTACTCTCCCATCCAGGTGTTACTCCTGTGTTGCAGGAGTAAAAGCAGGTGACACATTCAGACTACAGCTTTATCTCAATGCGATATGGCCTGACAGATTGTCCAGACCTGAGTGATGGAACATACCGTACTGTGAGAGAATGTGTGATGTAAGGACTACTGTAGAGATATGGTAAAAATGTGAATACAGAGAAAGATTGAAATCTCTGGACAATCTTTCAGGTAACTGCAGACTTGAAGGAATGGGGATTTGAGTGCATATAAAATGTGAATAAAATAGACATTGTCCTACACTAGACTATGATGGGCAGTTTTTGGTAAAGGATCAGTGAGAGGGTAAAAAAATCATCTGAAAAACATTGTGGAAGGGACTTGTGGCAGAGTCATGTGTTATACCACGGTTGTAGTTTTTCAAATAATTACAATTTACCATTTGAGCTCTGTGTTACACAGTCTGAGGAAGCCGTCCGTCTCAAAGACTGAACTAGAATAAAATCAGACCCGTCTGAAGTGAGTGGTGCAAAAAAACTCAGCTTCCCATCATGCACCTGTGCACAGTGTGAAGCTCAACAGCGCCACATTGTCACCTGTTGGTACCATAAAGCATACAGACAGACATAGGGAGGGACATAGGGAGGGACGGACATAACTGGGCATTGGAGTGGCTGCACCCTATGGTTGCGTAATGATCCAAGTAATCCAAGAAATAATGTATTAGATTGTATGACCTATGCCAAAAAGTGAATCTGTCTGTTATAGTACAACCAAGAGGCAGTTTTGAAAAATGTAGGGTGGCATTTCTTCCTTGGCCAAGTCAGAATGTTTGTGCAAAGTTTGATAGCAATTTGGACGCTGCGATTTGAGGCATGTTGCTCAAAATGGGCCACTTCTGCAAACTTTGGAAGCCAATCTAATGGAATATAAAACAGTCTTGATGTGAGACATTTGGGGGAGAGGTTTTTACTTGGCCTGGAGTATGCATGCACGGTTTCATGGCGATTTGTCCAACATGTGCTGGAGATTAGCTGCTCACTGATGGACAGATTGACGGACAGGGGCGAAAATATAGTCTCGCCCACACCTTCGGCTTGCACACAATGAACAGTAATTGAAAAGACATTTTGAAAGGAATGAAGCTGTGTAAAAAAATAAAAGATAGATCATAGTTCTTTAGAGATTTTTCTTTAGAGATGATGAAGTAAAATGTTTTGTGTAAGCAACATTCAAGTGTCAATAGTTTCTTGGTTAAGTGGTGTCCCTATTTTGGTCATGTCATTATTATGCTGTAGGTTAGCTCTGGTCCATAGCTCTAATGCATTGCATTTAGAGCTATGTTACTCTCAACTTCCGCCGCTTGCATGAATGCAGACCAGCCTCTCGTCTTTAGCATAAATAAATTAATACGTTTTTGCTATACTCACCAAAACAAAGGCGGGTTGTGTCATTAGAAAGCCTACTTTCCTTAGTGGGAGCACTCTGAGCCCGCCCCCACCAAACGTATAAACGGTACTTTTGGCCAAAAGGGGATTTTGTTTCCACCGGGAAAAAAATACTTTTAGTTACTCCACTGCGCCTTCTACCGATATTGCCCAGAGAATTGCCTCATAGAGAATATCTTTCCTCCGGTGAAAAGAAATCCCTTTCTGGCCAAAAAGTACCGTTTATACGTGTGGAGTGTTTGCACTAAGAAAAGTAGGCTTTCTAATGACACAACCCGCCTTTGTTTTGGTGAGTAGCAAAAACGTTCTTTTTATTTACGCTAAAGACGAGAGGCTGGTCTGCATTCATGCGAGCGGCGGAAGTCGAGAGTAACAGCTCTAAAAGCATTAGAGCTATGGACCAAAGCTAACTGTAGGTATAATAAGGCCATTTTAGAATTTCCTTTACCTTTACCATTCCTTTACCATTTTCACCTACAGTATAGGTGAAAATGGTAAAGGCAATTCTAAAATGGCCTCACAATGCGTCGCTTTAGATTGACTATTTTGTGGTTAAAAGGTTAAAAGTAGCATGGGTGTAATATGCGGATGAATTCCAGTCATGAGCTGGCTGGCTGATTGGTTGTACAAAGAAGCGTTGGCGGTGAATACCTTGACTGACACTTGCATGCTGTTGTCCTGCATGAGCATGATGGCTTCAGAGATCTTGACATCTATTGGCTCGATGACTGCTTCAATGTTGGAGGGTCCCTCTAGTCTGTCTGCCACCAGCAACATAGCATCTGTCACAACACACAGACAATGCATCAGCAGAGAGGTACTGTAGCACACGCATGCATGCACACAAAGCAAAAGTGAATGCTGAGTACCACAGACGAATAACAGTCTAAGTCCACACTATTGATCCATAATATATAAATGATAGATAAGGGTTCAGGACAACAAGGCCTTTTCGTGGAGGGGTCAGTCTGAAATTTGGACTTAGACTGTTTTTCGTCTGTGGTACTTTAATGATCCAATGTGGTTATTATTTAGTCACAATCTCTTGATAATACTTTTTATTGTTTAAATAGAAAAAACCTACAGACAAACTTTCACTTTCTAAATGATTTAAAAATATAATTAAAGATCACATGTCACGATCAACAGTCAACACATTGTAATCTTGTTGATTGCTAATTTTGCACAACACTGTTAAATGATGAAAAGAAAAAATATATATAAATTACGGTGAAATATGGAGATACAAGAGTTATGCCCGCCAGTGATGATATGCAGCATCAAAGCAGAAATTTGAATTGCACTGCTTGGAGCTTAGCATCAACATGTAGAACACAAAATGATTAATTTACATATACAAATCACTGTCGAGAGAAAGGGATAGAGTTGATGATGGAAAAATTAAAAACAATTGAGAATGTAATTATCTGCATTTACATAACTTCAAAGACAACACACAGTTATGTTGATACTGCTTAATTACAATTACATTAGAATAAATTCCTGTTTATTCCCGTTTACGCATACAAGTAAAGTCACAAAAGTCACCCTTCACTCTGCTACCCATCGTACTCTAAAATAATCTTGTAATAATTAAAGCTATTTATCTAAAGTTAAATAAAGTTACTTAAATCATGTACAAGAAATTGATTGTCTTTGTTGTTCACACTTTCTTTTATGAAAAACAAAATTCTTTGAAGTGCATTCATGCGTTACTTTGAAAACTTGGGAGAGGAAGAGCAGTCAACAGAGTATCAAATACAAGGGGCGCACTGGATGAGCATGGCATAAATCAATACCAAGATAGATGACTCCCCCGATTGCTGCCTTTCGTTTTCATTAAAACAATGTGATATTAATCTGTGTTCATACAGAACCTATTATTCCAGATGGGATGGTGCTATTGATCGCCTCAGTTCGGGAGATATGTCAGGGGTGAAAATCAAGTGTTTGATCTTTTCATTAGACTATCTTGTTTCTAAAAAGGGTCATTAAGTCTTACCAGGCTTGTTGGAAGGATGTAGTGCGGGTTAGGGGGCAGGAAGAGGCCTTGTTGGAAGGATGTAGGGCAGGTTAGGGGGAGAGGAAGAGGGGAGATCTAGAATATATGACATAGTGGAACTTGACTGCTAATTAGCAATGAGTGGAACACAGGGAAGCTGAGTGTACAAATTAAACCATTTGGTTCTGCATGATTGGGGGGACAAATTTAAATCCTCATTTGTACACTCTGAGTTAAATTAACACAGATTTTACAGTGTAAGCGCTTTAAAATGCCTGAAAAATATGCAGCTGTTTTGTCCTCAACCCAAATCAGTGTTTGTTTGTTTTTTCCAGGATACACTTTGGACTCGAGCCTCCTCTCTCCTGCGTGCATCTGTCACTGGCTCAATCTTTGAAGTGCACTTCTCTTTGTTTACACTGGAGCCTCAAATTGGGTTTGATGCTTGGTTAGATTTCCATCAGGACTTGACTAGAGGTCATTGCAAAGGGCCAAGTTGAGTCCTGTGAAATCCTCCGCTGCGTTCGTGAGTCTCAGAGTAGAGTGCTCCTCTAATCCAATGGCAAAAAAAGCCTCAATAGAATTCTCTCGCAGCAGAGGGGAAATTGATGGCATTCTTTCTCATTCTATAAGGGACTTGCAGACCTCAGTGGCTGAGCTCTGACAACCGATTTTTCTTTTATCATAATGAATATTTTACGGGTAGAGTCAAATCATCATACAACTATGGAGGAGGGTATTTATATTGTAACTTTTGAAACAATGTCACATACTGTATGGAAACATATTTTGAAAAGAGTAGACTGTTGATGAAAGTTACCTTAATGGGAAATCCAATTCTAACCATTAAGCATTACCACAGGAGAACAAGCAATCACCTAGATTATATTTGTAGTTATACTGTAGAGTTATACAGCGAAATAATATGTATAATTCTTTATTTTTGTTGTTAGAAATATTGTTTTTATCTCAGCATTATGCCGAAGCTCCACTGCAGTCATCGGCAACGCAGGGAATGTTCCCTTTTTAATCAATGAATGGTGTTCATCTTTTGACGCCGTCCAATCGCAACACGACGCAACGCACTCAGAGGAGCCCCGGCCTTAGGCTTAGAAGATCACTACTATAAAGAAAAATGGCTGCTGTAAAACGGACTTACTGATGTAGATCAAATAATTATCTCCACCAGGCTGGAAAGCCAGGAGTTGGAAATTATGTTTTTGCACTTGTGTGTGTAATAACAATAACTAGAAAAAGTTATTATTCAGGTCAGGTAGGTTATTGTGGCCTCCTGGTATAGGCAAAAGGGTACCATTTATTCCTCTGCCTTTCATGGCAATCGGACGCTGCGTTCATGATTTTCATGATTGCACATTTATTTTTCCTATAGAGATTTACAAAAAGGTTTAAATTATTTTAAGCCTGGATCCTACCCATCCAGTACAGTCTCCTGGTGAATCATGGTAAATGGTAAATGGTGCATTTATATAGCGCCTTTATCCAAGGCGCTTTACATAGATTGTGCATTACATTCACCCATTCATACACCGATTGCGGCGGAAGCCATGCAAGGTACCAACCAGCACATCGGGAGCAATTTGGGGTTCAGTGTCTTGCCCAAGGACACTTCGACATGTAGACAGGAGGAGCCGGGATTCGAACCGCCGACCCATGGATCATTGGACGACCTGCTCTACCTCCTGAGCCACAGTCGCCCGCTCATGACAAGAAAACATTTGATTCTGTGTCAAAAAAACATTTGATTATTTAATTATAAAATATTAGACACGATAGGCTATATTTAATAAATAGACTAGAATAAACTAGAACCGATCACGTTTTGCTCCAGATCCGATTCCGATCATTTGATTTTGAGACATACCGATACCGATCTTTCCCGATCCGATCTTTATATTTTTATATAACACTTATGCCATATCACAATAGCAAATATCCTAATGTATGTCACTCTAGTCTAGTCTGTTGTGTTGCCTTTCAATTATTGAAAGGCAATTATTGAAAAACAAAATAATGATGTATTGCTTAATTAGAGTGAATACAGTTCTACAGCTTATAGAAGTTAAAACTCTTAAAGAGTATCTCTCTCATTCAGAGAGAGTACTACAGACACCTATCCCATCATGCATAGTGGGGGTTGCATTTCCTTTGTTTTCATCATAGGCGTCTTTCACGCCTCTGAGTGTGACTAGTCTTTGTTTGATGATCTCTGACTGGGACCAGAAGGAAAACAACTAGCATAAACACAGCATAAACAGTTTTTACAAAATCTCATTGCTTTATACCCTTCTTGGAGATTTACATTAGACAATAAAATCCGAACCTTTCTCCCCGATAATGATCTTTTGAAAATCATGTGATCGGGGCCGATTTCAGATAACCCGATCGGGACAACCCTAATAAATACTAAATAATGTTTAATTGTCATGATTCACTAGGAGCCTGTAATGGATGGCTTGGTTCTAGGCTTAAAATCATATTTTTGTAAATCTGGAAAAATGAATGGGAAGCACATCTGTGCCCCATTCCTGTAGCTCTGGCCACTCATGTAAACCCATGCGTGTCTGTGCACAGCTAATCTCAGAAACTGCTAGACCAATGTCACACTTTTCATGCAAGCTGCCAGTGTAGCAGAGTGGCTCAGAGCCTCTGCCTGAATACCAAAAACCTAATATCTCCCCCAGCAAAGCGGCATTCTCCTTTAGGCTAGTGGATACGATGTTTGGCTTTAGTGTCCTTTCCCACACAGGAGACCAGGGTTCGAATCCCAGGGTGTTAATCCAGACCAGGAGTCAAAAGACGGCACTCCACCCTATATTTTTCAAATCGGCCTCATGGTGCGACCATGAGTTCTCAAGGTATTTTTTCAACATTCTTGATCTTGACCTTTGACCTTTCTCAACCCAAAGTTAAAACTCTTCAGAGCAGCCCAAGTGACCATTCCCTCAAAAATCTCCAAAAATCTATCTACTGTAGCTAGTATACATATAACAATCAAACACACAGACAGATACAACCAATTACAATACTCTGCCACACGTTACTGTAAGTTGTTAATATCATACAAAATGTACAAACAGTTTACAGAGTGTTTTAACTGTGAAAATTCAAGGGAAATGTAGATATTTCTTCTTAGCAAGATTCCTGTCAAAACATTTATCATATAGGCTAGTCTATTTCTCATAGGGATGCATATTTTATCCGTAACTTTTCCATTCCTTCTTTTCTACAGCATACAATAAATGTAGGCTAATTATAATAGGGGGTTGAATCTTATGAATGACTTGTGGAGACCAATTTAAACACAGAAAACCGCTTCAAAAGTCCTCACTAAGAAATGTTTGAAGAAGGCTGAGGAGGAGATCATTAGGTCTTCTATTGCTGGCTCATTACGTCATTATTATCAGAAAGCACTACATGTAATTATGATAGTAACTGTTGTTGTTATTAACATAATAAAAATAGCGTTTTGTTTTTTACTAAATTGTTTATTCATAATCTAATTTCATTCATGATATTTAACCCTCTGGCGTCTCACATTTTGTTTCATAATGCAATTTTAATGGTTCCTGGGTGGGGATAGCCATCTTGGAAAGATTAATAGGCCTATTTAAGAACAAAGACATTATTTGATGATAAAAATAAATATATGAAAAATTCGAGATACAGTGAAATTCTGGAGTACAACATAGAAGTACAGTAGCATTTTCCTTTGTGGAAGGCTTGCAGTATCAAGAGGCGGTGACAATTAAATAGTCTTGTTAATAGGATTAGGAATTACAGTCTAGTGTGTTGACTCGACTGTCAGCAGTCTTGAAAAATGCCACGCTAGCGGAAAAAGCCTTCAGACTGAGGTCAAATTATCTGATGATAGTTAACACAGAATGATGTTTTGAATGTTGTGTCAAACATCATCCTCCAGACACTACTGTAACACAGTAGTCAGTCACACACTGCCAGTCACAACTAATTAAAAGGCCCCTTAGTCAAACTGAGTTCATGTAAATGGCCGCCGTGTGGTCCATTGTGCTGCTAGCTCTGGTCCTCTCTATACGAGTGTTAAGTAGGCTACTCACATTTTGTGCATTTTCTTGCAAAGTGTTGTTTTATTGCTCTTCGTGGCTGTACACGCAGGTTTGTTTTTTTTACATTTTTATGTTGATTGTGCCCTTGTCCTCTCACTTTCTTTTCTTCCACCTGATGTGTTGCTCTGCCATTATTGCTAATATGAATGTGTTCAATGTAATAAAACCAGTCAAGTTGATACTGGAGGTCCAGGGTCATTAATTCCTGCATTCCTGCATCATCATGGTACCTCTGTAAATCATCCGAGTGCTAGGCACAGAAGAAATAGTTTTGAAGGTTGTTATTTATTGAAATGTACAGAAAAGTTGTACAGTTCTTGTCAATAACTATAGCCATAAGTCTTGTAACTAACTTGTCTATGCCTAATCATTATTTTTGGTCAACTAATCTTTTTATGTATTTATTCATACATATATATATATATATATATATATATATATATATATATATATATACACACACACACACACACACACACACACACACACACACACACACACACACACACACACACACACACACACACACACACACACACACACACACACACATTTATGTATTTATTAAGGCTAATATAATTAATCCAGATCATCAAAGGCACATATGTGACCACACAAATAAATAAATAAATAAAAGAAAAATAAACAACATAAAAGTGAGAAACTGTAATGTCACAGATACAAATAGCTATAAAGTGAAAATAACAAACATTATGCACAGCTATAAACAGACACAATAATTCCTATATACACACAGACAAAATACACCAGTAAGACGCCCTGAGGGCGAGAAGTGACCTCGCCCTAAAGGACAAGGTTGCGCTGAAACAGGTCTGGGAATGCTATTATATGGATTTTATTTATTTATATATATATATTTTGAGTGGTGCAAACCACTCCAACAACCAGCTTTGTCTGTACCCGTGTACCTGTACGTGTACCCGTGTACCTGTACCTGGGGCCACGTACGGGTGAGCATGGTTGCTATGGTTAGTGTGTGACGTCACTGCACCACTCAGTTCACACGGGTGTGATTTTTAATTGACATTTTCGAGCCGGGTAGGGTGTAAAATGTGTGCTAGGGCCGGGCATTCATTTTCGGGCCTGTTGAGAACTCTAGTTTTCGCCGGGTGCCGGGCGCGGCTGCGCTAATGACTTTGGGGCGGGCCCGTCTAGAGTTTGGAGACATCAAAGAGGAAGAACGGGTGGGGAAGGATCAACATATGGAATGTCAGCACAGGTGAGCGCCATATATGGAGATCTAAGGATTTGATGAGGTCAGATCAACAAGGCATAACTGACATGAAACGCAGGTTTTCATAGTAAACTGCAAACTACAGTCGCAATAAGAATATACACAACAATAGATAATGCGGAAAGTACAAGGGCTATAGTTACAAGGGCGGTGGTGGCTCAGGGGTGGAGTGGCTGGATCGTAACCGCAAGGTTGCCTGTTCGAACCCGGGCTCCCCCAGAGTTAGTGTCGAAGTGTCCTTGAGCAAGACACTGAACCTCAAATTGCTCCCGATGTGCTGGCTAGTGCCTTGCATGGTTTCTGCCGCCATCGGTGTATGAATGTGTGTGTGAATGGGTGAATTGATGCACAATCTATGTAAAGCGCCTTGGATAAAGGTGCTATATAAATGCACCATTTACCATTTATAGTTACAGGTAAAAAGGACAATGGAAGACAGGTCATGGCCAACTAAGGATAGAGGGATGAGTGTTCATTGAGTAACTAAAGTGCAGGAATAGCTTTAGACCAGTTGTCTGGGGGTAGAGTGCTCAAATAAACACATCAGAACAAAAGCAATTCATGTTGTCTTCATATTATCCCACTAAGAACTGAGGCCGATTCAACAAATGCCTTCTAAACCAGTAGTGCTTTCAAAGATTTTTCAAGATTGTTCAAAAATAGCAGATGTACAAGCTCGCAGCGCTGCACGAAGTGACGCGTTGTGAGCTTTTATATCTGCTATTTTTTAATAGCCAAAGCAAAAATACAAAAATACACATGGTTGTAATGTCAATACTACTCATAAAGTTTCTGTTTTTGCAATTATGGATATTGCATTTAATTAATATTTTGGCCCTCCTTACAGTAAGATATGAATAGGAGAGGGTAGAATAATAAGAGGGTCAGCCTATATATTCCTTACACACCTGCTCTTTATTCTGGGTGATCCATCGCCATTAAAACACCTCCCCGCACTGACTGACTGGATTCATACAGCATTAATGGTGGGCAGGAAAATCATTGTTAAGGAATGGAAGTCTGATGATTTGCCTCCAGCACATGTATGGTTCACTCAGATTGGTACTGTGGCTGCTTTGGAGAGGTTATCCTTTAAGATGAATAATCAGTTGGATAAATATGATTCGAAGTGGAACGTGTTCCTCAGTCATGTTGCAGGTCCTTGATGTGATCCATGGTCAGGCAATGCCCTTTTGATTGTTTACTGTATTAGTATACATATGATACGGTTGATGATGCTGCGTGTTTGGTCGTGTAAACTAATTTAAACTTTTAATTTGATTTATTTGTATTTTTATTTGTTTATCTTGTCTATCCTTGTTTTATATTATGTTTCTGTGTTCATAAATAATGTCCATGCATACGTATTCTGTTGTTGTTGTTGCTTGTGTTTGTTTTTTCTGTTTTCTGTTTTCTGTATTTGTAAAAAATCCAAATAAAGTACTGATCATAAAAAAAAAGAGGGTCAGCCTATACGTGTGTGTGTGTGTGTGTGTGTGTGTGTGTGTGTGCGTGCGTGCGTGCGTGCGTGCGTGCGTGCGTGCGTGCGTGGGGAGCCAATCTTCTTGCAACAACACAGTGCACACTGTGTGTAGGTACTACAGAAGTACCTACACTATTTCCTTCAAATGTTGTGTATATTTTTCAAACATTTAACTTTAAATAATATCAAACTGTATTAATCATTTCACACAAAAGGCTATGACTGATGACAAATAAAAGCAAATGTGTATGCACACACGAACACACACGCACAATAGAAACGAAAATCATTATCCTTAATAAATGACTCATTAAGATGGTGACGACGATTACATTTCCTTTTTTTTAAAGGAAGGTCACTGTTTTTCAGGTCTACCAGGAGGATAATGGGAAAAGATTTTTGCTACTGGGTCATCAAACAATCCCTAAATAAGAAGGCAATTAATTCAAAGTAGGGTAGCTGCACAGGGATGTATTACTTTGTTTCAACAATGGTTACTGGTGGAAGATTAAGCTCTGTGTAAAGAGTGCACTTTTACTAATTGGAATCCTTGTTTCATATTGTTTAGAAATATCGTGAGATTGAAAATTACAGGACAAAGGGGAACTTAGGCAGATGACAAAGTGAATGAATGACACTACAAAATGTAACAGCACCATTATTTTTCACAGCTTCTAAAGAGTGAAGTAGAGTGAAGAAATCCGAGAAAGATCCGAGCTCAATGTGGCCAAGATCCAAACTGAGAGTCTAAACGCCTGATAATTAATGAAACCTGGCTGGCATGATTGGATGTGCCAGGTTGCATTTAAAAGACAAGTGTAACTAAGACCTTTGAGTGCCATATGCATCATTTAATTCCTCTAATGGACTTCTAAAATATTTTTATTTCCTTACAAAGCCTTACTGAGCCCACACATGGCATTTACTCATGACATATTAATTTGCTTGCCCCTTCATACATATATACTGTACATTGTGGTGGAAAGATATGTTATATTTAAGTTTTGTTATAACATCTACAGTATGTTTTGTGAGTGACCTATGCATCACATGACTCATTGTTGAGCAACAACAGAGATAATTTGAATCTTGTTTTGCATAAGGTAACTGAATGTCTGCAGATCAACACATGCTATAACTAGAAAAAGTGCCCTTCTGGGCACAGGTCTCCACCAGGATGATAGGAGTGTGTGTGATGTTTGGCAAAATGTTTAGGAGTAATATAATCATGTTTTGTGTGTGTGTGTGTGTGTGTGTGTGTGTGTGTGTGTGTGTGTGTGTGTGTGTGTGTGTGTGTGTGTGTGTGTGTGTGTGTGTGTGTGTGTGTGAGACAAGGCTTGGCCTGTTGTAGCGCCACCATGAGGCTGATGTAAAAACTGTCAAGTGACATTTCTTCCTCAGCCTAGTGGGAATATGCATGCAGTTTCACCGCAATCGGATGCTGCGTTGAGTAGTTGTGGCGATTTGTACAAAACGGGCACAAAGCGGGCTACTCCTGAAAAGTTTCGAAGCCAATCGTAGGCAATGAAGGTGGATTATGAGAAATCAAACAAACCCGTCTTGATCACATGACTATGGAGAGCATGTGTACCGATTTGCGTGAAATTTGGATAACATCTGAAGGAGTAATATTAGAAAATGTGTTTTACATATGTCGGCCTCCTGGTGGCGCTATAAAGAGCAGATGTGAAAAAATCTAGGCAAAGGTTTTTCCTTGGCCTCTAGGGAGTTGGCATACAAAGTTATCCACAAATCCGTGCAGGTGGAGGTAAAAACACTTTTCGGCCAGTTATAGCGCCACCATGAGGCTGAGTTGAAAATGTTCACGTGGCATTTCTTCCTCGGCCTAGTGGGAATGTGCGTGCGCAATGTCACGGAAATCAGACGATGTGTTCATAATTTGCAGCATTTTGTTTGAAACTGAGCACTCCTGCGAACTTTGGAAGCCAATCTTAGCCAATCAGGATGGAGTCTGAGAAATCTGAAAGACCCGTTTCGTTGAATGGCTCAAGAGAGACTGTGTACCAATGTGCGTGATGTTTGGACAAAATCTGTAGGTGTACTGTCTAAAAACTTTTTTTGCACAAAGCGGCCTCCTGGTGGCGCTATAACAGGCCGTTCTGGAAATTTTGGGGCAGAGGTTCATCGTTGGCATCCAGGGAGTGTGTGTGCAAAATTAGGCATCGACCGGGTTAACGGTGCCGGAGATTAGCTGTTCACAGACGGACGGACACACGGACGGACGGACACACGGACACACGGACGGACGGAGTGCAAAACATACTCTCTCCCCAAATTGTCGCGTATGCGTCCCGCACCTGTCATGAGTGGCGTGCACAGACATTTAGAGGGGCAGGTGCTCAAGTCCAAAAAGGGCACCTTGTGCAGCGTGTGGAACCGGCCGGTTGCCTTAATAGTGTGAGATTTATAGATTTTGGGGCCTAAATAATATATTAGAAGCTTTTTATCAAGAATTGATCAACGTCACCATGGTCCACTGTACATACTGTACAGTGTACACTGTAAAAAAGAAAGAAAAAAAGAAGCACATTGCCAAAAGGGCAGGGGGTGCTCTAGCACCCCTTAGTGTCTATCTGTGCATGCCACTGCCTGTCATGAGCAGACACGTCACTGATCCGGGCGAGAATGCCTGCGTCACTCGTTCTCTGAAACGGCCTCAGTGTGATGTAAATTGCCTGAGACTGCATCGCTTCCAGATATAAACCTGGTGTCCACTCACAGCTAGCATTTCATCATTTAAATGTTGTGAAGGCAATTCATAAAAATGCAGTACTAGAAATATAACCTGCTACTCTGTTATCCTACTATAATTGGAGAGCCGCTGTTTGTGTGTTTGGGATTGGACTGTACACCAGTAGTCCAAATTGCCTCCAAACTTGGCACAAATTGTTCAGTGGGCTGTTAAGTGCACAGGCTACTTTACCCCCCTTTCAATTAATTAGCAAATCATTTGCACATACATGGTTTGCATAAACAGTCCAGGAGTGATCTGTGATACAAACATACTCAGTTTTATTGTTTTCTCTCAAATGTATTATTTTGTACATTGTCCCGTTGTCTAGAAAAACTAAAACAATAAGAACAACTAAAATCATGTATTATTAAAATCTGTTTTGTAAGCGGGGAAAAAAAACTAAATGTCAAACTAGCTGTCAGGCCACATGAGGTGACCTCATGAAACACCCCTTTAATACGCACCTCAACAAAGTTTACAAAGGTTGAGTGTCACACCAGCGTACATTAACATAGGAATGAGCCTAGATGCATATCAATTGCCCATTGTGTGACCTGTAAGGTAGGTGTTAAGCGACGTGCGCGTGGCGTCTATAAAACAGCATCCCACCAGAGTATAGTTTCAACAAATGTTACAGATGAGTTTATGGAGATTAGATTGGAACACTATACAGTAGCAATCATGCTGCTTCCCTCTTAACCCAAGGGATGGCCCACCTGTTGTGTTGACTGGTACAATGAGCGATGATGGGTTATGAAACCATCCCCCATGATGAAGCGTACAGCACTATTATAAATGGCGTCCAAGGGTTTTAAAACAGAGGCTGAGTTGTGCATACACAGTACAATATGTCCTCAAGTCCACAAAATCTAAAATTGGGAATATCAGCCAGCACAATTTCTCTCCTACTGTCCCGAGAGAAGCAAGATTCATTACTAAATAGGGAACCTATTTTCGAAATAAGCGACGTACTAGGATGTTTGTAACACCTTGCTACAACTGTTGGTGAACGGGAAAAAATGTCATTTTTAGTATTTCATTTTTCAGTATTTAAAAAAATATATATGGGGCTTTTTGCCTTTATTAATAGATATTAGATATCTATCAATAATGTAATCCTGGGCTCAACACTCCCTCTGCCAGGGACCAACGGACTGAACTCATACTTCCTTCTATGCATGAGGAGTTCAAGCCGCTTCTTTTCACCTGACAGGGGGGAGTTTCCCTGGTTGGACGTAGCGTGTGGAAGGAACACGTTATTCCAACCAGTTCCTTTCCCCTCCATCAGGCTGGCCAGGGGGGGGCAGTTTAGAGACCAGGATTACTGCATGTTTTTTGTGAGGGTATACCTACCCTAGGTGACATGGGGAGAACACGCCCCCAGCGTCCCCAGCGGGAATCAAACCCAGGACCTTCTAGCTGTGAGGCAACAGCGCTACCGACCACTGTGTCCCCGGTGCAACATACATATTTAATACAATCACGGGATCTATTGAATGTGAAGGGGGAGGTGACAAACTGACATATTGAGCCTACGATACACAGTATGGCCTCCCCCTAGTATGAAAAAAAGTAAATGAACACTCATCTTTTACTTTCTCTAATAGCAACCTAAAACATGAACCTTGATTGAAAAAAAACAAAGTTGTCCTTTAAGTTAATTGTAGTTGACACATTTAAGTTTACTAGTATATTGGCTATACTAGTGTAACAGTTTCTTTTTATGTAACTGAAAAAAAAGAAGTCCCCAGTCTCCCTAAAATTTACCCTGGGTGCAGATAATATTGAATTTTACTGGAGCATTTACAAAAACAATACTATTTTCATATAAGCAATAACTTCTTAGTTCTGCAAATGAGGATGATATTGAGATTTGACTCATCGCTTGTCATGGAAGTTGAAATACATTTGCATAAATTGTCATTTCCACTGGCTCCACATTAATCTCTTGCCCCACACTGTGTGATTCCTCTGTGGTGGGCAGTACAATAGTAGGCTTGCCTCAGAGTCTGAACGGACATAGTGATCTTTATAATCTTCATTAATAAGTACTAATAACTACTTCAGAAGAACGATGCATAGATTATCTACTACAATGCAACAATGCAAATAAGTTGTCATTCGGTTTGGAGCATTGGCTTGTACCAATGAATTTCCTCCCTCCAACCGGTACATGCAATGAGCAGGAGTGTTGTGTAATTGGCTAGTTGGCTAGTGTCGATCCCATAAGCTGGGTGGACAGATCGCTCCTGATAGCCTATAGTTCCAGTCCATACAGTATCTTTGTGGGACGTGCATCCCATAGCGTGGAGGGACTGATTGATCTGTGATTATTAATTCACAAAAATGTCTCTGTGGCTGAATGACTTGAGGTAATAGTAATAGTCTGGAATAAATAAAGGTAATAGTCTGGAAATGAAGACGATGGGAGTAGTCTTTGAATTCAGGTCGCTTAGTTTAGGCTCTCTAAGAAAGAGTAAACTTGCAGCAGAAACATGACCTCTAAGTGAGCTTCATCCTTGAGGTGGGCACACTATCTTTAACTACTGTGGGGTAGAACTGTGGTTTCTTACCCAGGAGGCAAACACTGTCCTAATCCAATACCGTGAAACCACCACAGAGGTGCTATTGTCTCCTGCATCAATAAAGGGGCTAGAAATTCATAACTGTTTGTTGATGTGTATATTATAGTGCTCACAAGGGTAAAAAAAACAAAGTGGTATAGGCTGGCCCAACAAGGTGACAGGGACACACCGTCATACAGCCCAGTATAAATCAGGTGTACTGTCCAGTATGTATACTTATGTTACTACTATATTATATGTACGAGCTATACTTTGTGGCACCTTCAGTGGAAATTAGATGGAATTGAGACCTGGTTGTTGGTAGAGCTGAGGCTATATGGAGATTCTTTTAGCAGAGCGAAGTAACTCATACACCCTCAGCTGTCTCGACAGGCAGACAGGAACGCAGTAGCTTGTTTGTACCTGTCATTTCTGTCACCGACACTATCATGTTCTCTATGCTGGCAGCGTCAGTATGTGTGTCAGCATGTACTAAATGTCTCGGTTATATCTTGAAGATGCAGTGTTTTTATGCAGTGCTTTGGCAGGAACCTGAGGACTGACTCCGAGTTGAAGAACTATTCCTTTAAAACAGGCAGATGTATTGTGTTTCACTAAAAAACATTTATTTTTCTTCTTTCTTTCCTCTTATTTCTCATTCTCATTCATTACTTTCTTATTTTTCTTATACTTACGTAAGTTGTAACCTTAACTGCTGAGCCACCTCTGGGCGACTGATTTCCCCCCGCGGGATAATAAAGGTATTCATGTATGTATGTATGTATGTATGTATGTGTGTGTGTGTGTGTGTGTGTGTGTGTGTGTGTGTGTGTGTATGTATGTATGTATGTATGTATGTATGTATGTATGTATGTATGTATAAATAATAATAAACTTTATTATTTATTATTATTATTATCTATCTATCTACTGTATCTATCTAATGTGCGTCTGGTTTTGTGCATACATGTACATTTATATTACAAATCTCATGCTATGGTGATATCCATATCAAACAAAACAACATAACCTAAGTTAAAGTTATATGAATGAGGACAGTAGTTATATCGTCATTAACGGATCAAGGCACAGGACTTTTTTTGTATTTATCATTCTCCCACAAAGAGTCCTTCTTAGAGGACAGGGACAATATTGGCTTGAATTTTCATGAATCGGGTGGTTGTGGGGAGGTCCAGTTACACTGGGATACAATCCATGCAATTAAAACGAAAATGAGCAAATAAAATCAATGTGGATCCCTTACACTGTAGTGTCAAAGGTCTCAGTAGAAAGCAACACAAGACTAAATCTTGATTAGTAGAAATAAGAAGTAGGAGACAAGTAACAATAGGAGAATGGGCCTGTCCTCGATGGCTGTCATTTACGTGATGGACATCTGACATGTTTCATTACAATCAGTGGCGTGCACAGACATTTAGAGGGGCAGGTGCTCAAGTGAAAAAAGGGCACCTTGTGCAGCACGTGGAACCGGACGGTTGCCTTAATAGTGTGATATTTATAGATTTTGGGGCCAAAATACTATATTAGAAGCTTTTTCATCAAGAATTGATCAATGTCACCATGGTCCACATACTGTACACTGTAAAAAATACATTTTTTTTTCTCAAAAGGGCACATTTGTCCAGAGGGAAAAGGTGGTCTAGCACCCCCTAGTGTCTATCTGTGCACGCCACTGATTACAATGTGGGGAAAATGTTTACCATCATTACCATTAAAATGCTTGATTTCCAGCACAATTTGTATTTCCATAATTGCATTATTTATGAAGAGAATATAGATATATGGACACTGCAGCTATATTATTCAAGTTAGGTACAGGTCCAGAGATAAATGTAAATGTGATAAATTGAAATCACCTGCTTTTCTCCCATCAAGCCTGTTACCATGTACATTTATTTATGCTGGCCAAAATAGATGGTTTTAAATAGGATACATTTCAATGAAATAAACAATAAATGCAACAGTCCAACAAATACATTTGTATTATTAGAAATAATACAATTTTATATTGGCATAATCGTATGCTAAGCATGAACTACACAATCAATTGAACAAACTATCGCAGTTAAAATGTCTCCTTTCACTCTGGTCTGAGACTTTCTCTTTGTTCTTTATGATTCATCAGTTTGTCACTTTTTACTGGACTTTCATCATCACTTGGAATTAAAAACGGCAAGCTGAGAAATGAGAGGTGAGAGACGTGTGTTTTGACATTTTGTGGCAAGTGATGCAGAAATGTGCAGGGCTGCCGCTGTATTATGTATGACAGTGTAGCACGCAAGCTACTGAGCTTTTCACTTTCATTTGCCTGCATAATCAAAAGCTTAGGAAATGTTTTATTGTAGCTTAACAGTGTGAGGGCACAATCAAACATTCACATCAGCTAATAAGTTTGATTTGGCATTAGGATATGAATTAATGTATCCATTGCAGCCTCTTTCATATTATTGTATTTATCGAGCCAAAGATTGAAATGTGCACAGCTTAGAAAAACGCTATGCCATTTTCAAATCAAACACAAAATAGATTTTAAGATGCTCAACACAAATGTACCAGTTGATGCATAAATACACAATAACATCAGTTTACAGATTTTTATGGTAGACTCTGGAATCGGGAAAGAAAATGTCATGTTTTATGCGCATGCATTGAAACCATGCTATTCTATCCAAGTGCCTGGCTGCTGTGTTTTCCTACAAATCAAACACTTATTATCTGATAGAAATGTAAAAAGATATAAAATGGAAAGTTGGCAATATAAACTCCATCTAAATGGTCCCCACTCGGTTGAAGGCCAAAACACAGTGTTACTCACAATTAATTTGCATTCAGTGAATTAATTTCATTCCTACACAGTGATATCCTCAGTATTCATTTGTCCATTTGAAACTCAAGACCATCTGCAAATGGATCCTTCCTGCTCTTCCAATCAGTCGGCATTACATTTACACTGAGAATTTTACTGTGTAATTTCAAGCTCAGAGAATGTGAGAGGTCTGAAGAATGCTGCTCGGCTCTTTCCCTCATATCCGTCGTACCCTGGTGTATAGTCACGTCACTTCTGCCATCAAGAATAGCTCTGATCATGGACTAAGTGACATTGTGGAGGTGGTGCAGTAGGGCAGTAAACAAGTCCTGTCGTATCTGTGTGTGTGTGTGTGTGTGTGTGCGTGCGTGCGTGCGTGCGTGCGTGCGTGCGTGCGTGCGTGCGTGCGTGCCTCTCTCTTCCTCTCACTCTTCAGGGAATTTTAACAAGGTACAGACAAGAAAAATGATAATGATGTGTCTGTCATGATACAGAGCTAAGTGAATTTGTCATAAAGCTTGATGACTGATAGTATTGTGTCACTCACTGGCCAAACCATGAATTCTCTTCTAGAACACTCAAGCATGTACGCACGTTCGCACGCATGCACGCACACTTCCAGGAAATCCAGGATAGCATAAAGTATCATTATTATTATTTTACAAAGTGAAGATAGCAGAAAAAAACATTCAATGTTTTTCGTTGATAAAGAAAAGAGATGCTTCTCGATTATTTGATTAACCTACATGAGCTACCTGTAGGTTAAATTGGTTATTGGTTCTGATATATTTTTGGCTAATTTCCCAGCTATGATGCAAATCACATCCTTTAAGATTATGCATGATTGTTAATAATAAATAATAATAGCTCAAATTTATATAGCGCTTTTCTAAATACCCAAAGCGCTTTACATAGGAACACTAAGAACAGTACAGGGTTAAAAAGATAAAGGATAAACGAGGGAAAGGGGGGAGGGGACATGAACTGTACAAGTGAGGGGGAACAGGGGGGGGTAGCACACACACACACACACACACACACACACACACACACACACACACACACACACACACACACACACACACACACACACACACACACACACACACACACACACACACACACACACACACACACACACACACACACACACACACACACACACACACACACACCTGACAAGGCCCTGAAACCCTTTCCCAAATTGTGTTGCCAATCGATGCTATTGATAGTGACATTTAGAGATGAGCAGAGTCGAGTCTACAGGTAAATGCCATTGAGTGCTCTCACACACTGCCTTTAGTCTGATATAACCTCTTAGTTATAATCAGTGATGATTTGGGAGATGACAATAAAATTAAGTCTGCCTACAAGCTCAATCTATACATTTCTATAATGCAAAGCCATGCTCCGATGGAAAGCATTGACCTGACACATTTATGAGAGGCTTTTTCTAAAAGACAAATTGATATTTTTGGAACTTGGAAGCTACCGTAAACTAATTAAAGTGATTTATCTAAATAAAATTAATAGATGCATCTTTCATGGTGAAAAATAAACATCCTCAGGGTTCCACTTTTCAAAATTACAATACCAAATATCACCCTGCTTCCAATACAAACATACACTGAGAAAACCATTGAAAAAAATAAAAAATCCACTTACTCTACACCTCAAGGGTGTCCTCGTCAAAGCAGATTCATCATTCCGTGGCAACAACGTCTTTCCCCCCCATTACTGTCAAGTACAACCTCCCATAGCTGCAGTAGATTTGCCTCTTCACAACTGAACAAGACACACACTTTTTAACACATGTCACAAAGCTGTGAGACATCTTACTCTGACTGCGCGGGGACATGCCTTACTTTGAGACTTCAGATGTTCCCAAAGAGAGAACAGGCTACACTTCACTTGATGGTTTCACCAACAGCAGGCATGTCAGAAAAAGAAAAAAAAGAAAAAGATGCCACCAGCTCAAAAGTACTCCTCGCCTGACAAACATTATCTGCAGGGAAAATCCCTCACCATTTGTGCTTTTTCTTCTTTTAGTAGGGGAGGGCTGGTGGGATGGTGGAACATAACAAATAAAGCATCGGCCCACAAAAGATCCAGAGGGAAGGGCACACGTGCCTCCTTGGGCCTCCATTTGACAGGAGGGCTTATACTGTAGCAGCCAGCTACTTAAAGTCTAACTGAAGTGCTATATTACTCACCAAGCTCAGCTGGAGACACTATAGAAAATGTGTTTGCGTAAGATCTGCTCTCCTTTATCAATCCCAAACAGCAGGGACCAGGCTTTAAGCAGTAGGACAGTGTTCCATGGAAAGCAAGCAACATTTCAGACAGAAAAAAAGGGCTGGTTGGTAATCCTTTAATGCTGAATCTACACACAACACAACCTGCTACTGCTTACAGTAGGGTATTCCAGACACTGCCATGGAAAAGCAACATGCCGTACAAACACAACACAAGTGTAAGAAATATTCTTTCCCTTACCAATAAAGAGGTTCCATTCAGCATCTAGGTCTGCCTGGTTGGCCAGACAACCTCTCATAACATTATGACAGTAGTTGTGGCAGGGTCTCAGTCCTGGCATGCCGCGGCAATACGGACAGTACAGCATCTTGGTTAAGGCTCTGATGCAGGCTGGAATAACATTCACCTGTGGAACAAATAAAGATTCATTAGTTGTCAAGGCAAGTTTCATCCACTTAATTAAGCCTTAAATACATATATTGTGTAATACTTGGCTCCCTAATGATCAACAAAGGGGGAATGTGTGTTGTTGTGTCTCCCATTTCACATGCACCCAACAGACTACGGCAGCCAAAGCCAAGACAAACTTTATTACTATGGTAATACTTAATTGTGCTGGCTAATCTGCCATAGAGGGAAGCATGGATATGATAGGGTGTTAGCAGATTTTAGGGGTGAGGGATTGTGCCAGTGTGTTTTAAGAGACAATATACACACTTTGGAAAGGCAAGGGGTAACACAACATGGACAGGCAGCCGGTTTCATCTCTCAATAAAATCTTCATTTTTTTCAGGCATTGTGCCTGTCAAAAATATTGCACAATGCAGCTTCAACTTAAAGCTTAAGGCTTAGACTCTACAAAATCAAATGATGGCACATAGTGATAGATATACTGTATATAGGAGATAGGCAGGGCATAGGAGATTGTTTTCCACGTAAAGGAAATAAAGTAGTCTCTAAATAAAAGCTGTGTCAAAACACTTCAGCATCACCATGGCAACATTGTTATAGTGTTCAAACGTGTGTGTGTGTGTGTGTGTGTGTGTGTGTGTGTGTGTGTGTGTGTGTGTGTGTGTGTGTGTGTGTGTGTGTGTGTGTGTGTGTGTGTGTGTGTGTGTGTGTGTGCATGCGTAATAGATGAGATCAAATTAATTGAGCAATAAAGCCGAGATTAAAATAGTCAGTACTGTTCTTCCATCGGTGTTGAGAATGAATCAGGAGTTGCTTATGGAGGAATATTCCGTCATATAAATTCCAACTGTGAACTGCTTTTCTGACGGAATACTCCGTCATATAAGCTTTTTTAATTATATAAATCGGGATCACTGTAATCATTTTTAAATTTTTTGCCTTCTTCTTTGGTGTTAAAATTATACTCATAGCGTGCATGTTTCGTGCCGTCGGGGACTGGACCTCTCTCTCTCTCTCTCTCTCTCTCTCTCTCTCTCTCTCTCTCTCTCTCTCTCTCTCCCCTCCACACGTACTGTTCCTTTGGGCATAGAGGCACAGCGCAGACAGAAAAGGTCCCTGGCCTAAGTCCCCACACAGTGACAGCACTCCATGTTTACGGCACGTACAGACAGACAGACAGAATATTCTGTAGGCTACACTGCAGTGTTTTTATGTGTTTCCTTAAACAATTGATTAATGTACTCGTCCTCATTTCGACCATGGGCTTCGGTCTTTTCATTCGACCACGTCTATCCACGGTAACGGGACATCTTTGCGCTGCGTAAAATATGCCTTCTCCGTCTCCAACTGTGTTTAGCTCCTCACCCGCCACATTGTTTGCTTCATTTCCTTTATTTGCTGCGGATTGCATTCACACCTGCACAGAATCGTAATCAATTGCGATTGGAAGCGAAGCGAAACCCCCGTTTTTGGTCGGAGTAGAATGCGGTTCTTTGAAGCGCATTAGGATTCGAGTGATGCTTCACACATGCCAAACGAAGTGCACTTTCCGACAATGTGCAGCAGGATTCGTTTTAATCGCAGTAAAGCTTTCTGGTGTGAAGGTCACCTTAATCTACAGCGCTCTCCATGGTTTTGATCAGAACAGCAATGTATGGAAAAAATGTCTTTCCTTTAGATGCCAATGGTAGCAAAATTATTTTGTCCATTATTTAAATCTGAGAGTCTTTAGTGGCACTAAAATGTATATAGTATCAATTTACCCCAATATAACTGAGATTGATATATAACTGATTAATTCAAGGTCAATTTTCTCCATAATTTCAGTGTATTGTAGTATAGACAGATCTGGCTGTAGATATTTTTCTTGTTAAAGTTTAAGTAAAATTAACCTAAACAGAAACTCAGTATCAAGTATAGTCTCTACAGCCTTAATTGGTGTATCAATTTCCTTGCCCTAATTAAACCACTTTCGTGGTTTAATTTGAAATGTCTGGGAGTAAATATAATCACTTCCATTCACATGTGAAATATGTTATTAACTTTGTGAAGGGGTGAGGGAAATGATCTTGTCAATGAAAAATCATTTCAAATGGTGTGTGTGTGTGTGTTTGTGTGTGTGTGTGTGTGTGTGTGTGTGTGTGTGTGTGTGTGTGTGTGTGTGTGTGTGTGTGTGTGTGTGTGTGCGTGCGTGCGTGCGTGCGTGCGTGCGTGCGTGCGTGCGTGCGTGCGTGCGTGCGTGCGTGCGTGCGTGTACACATGTGTGCCGTGCAAGTGTGTGAATTTCATGACAGCTACACAGGAAAAACTGCTCCTAAGCTCTGACAAACTTGGAAAACCTTGACAAACTAGCCTCACTGTGCACAGCAGTGGCTGGCTGCCCTGGATGTGCAATCTGGTTATCTTGTTAGCACTTATTTACAATGGAGTGAATGGAGTATTTCACAGAAGGCAGCTGTGGAAGTACAGTTAAGCTTGGGAGCGAGATGTACCGGTAGTAATTTGCACCAAAGTGGGATTAACACGATAATCTATTCGTAGGCACTCAGGTGGCGCAGTGGTAAAGTACCTGCCCACTGCAGAGTCTACGGGTTAGAATTCACCACGGCAGTGGCTTTGTCGAGCGTCTATATGAACACAATTGGCCCATGTTCGGGGGAGAAAAGCTGAGCGTGGAGGTTGATATTTGTCACTGCACGTACTCACTCCTACGTGGCAACTGTCAGCAGGGAGTGTTGGGTAGGAGGAGAAGGACGGGGAATGAATGGCATAAGGACTAAATTGGGAAGAAAAAGGGGTAAAAAGCAAAAAAGAATAATGAAAACATGCTAATCTATTCAGATGTTAAGTACTGTACTAATACCGCCCCGTCTGTGTGTGTGTGTGTGTGTGTGTGTGTGTGTGTGTGTGTGTGTGTGTGTGTGTGTGTGTGTGTGTGTGTGTGTGTGTGTGTGTGTGTGTGCGTGTGCGTGTGCGTGTGCGTGTGTGTTGTAGAGAGTGATGCAAGGCATTATGCAAACTGTTTGTTCGGGGGTGAGAAGAAATAGAATGTGGGTGTGATCGAGTCACAAACAAAAGGCTTCTTATTAGCTGCTGTAGAAGAGTTGAGCAGACTGAAGATAATGGTCAACCCTTCTGCTCACACAGCCATTGTGTGTCTCACATTTACTGAGGATTAGAAATTCGATACGTCTATACTAAAGCAAAACCCATTTATAACTTTATAGCTGTGAGCAGACTGACACTATCGGTACATTGACATACACTGTATATCAGCAACAGTTTGAGATTCCATATCCCCTTTCAACCTCATTAGAAACAATAGGAAGCTTAAAGGCTGTTCTCTGTGCGTAAGACAACATTCAGAAACAAAAAATAAATACAAATACGTTTCAACAGTTTTGTCAACAGAAACTTGTCGTACGAGAGTAAAACAGCCCTTGGAACAAAAACAACAAAAAAGGAGACAAGATTCACTAATATGAAACTTGAAAAGGCACTCGTGAAAGGATTCACCTTGTCTACCTTGACAAGGAGTTGGCATGCACATATGGTGCAAGCTCCCTTTAGGGGCAACAGAGTGGGGGAAAGCGCAGACGCTGGAAATTGCTTTGTGCCACCAAGTAATGAAGTTGTGAGAAATGACAATGACTTTGCAAGTCACCAAGGCCAAACAAGGCAGGCACCACCGAGACACGAGGGAGAGATGGCCAAAAAAATCATCTCAATAGTTCAGTCATAATTATCGTGACAGGGAGTGTTGCTTCACGCTGATTGGACATGGATGTGGGGCTCTACTGCTGCCCCAGCATCCCCATTCAATTCCGCAGCCATTAGTGTCAATGACATTATGGGTGATCTGTCACTGAGCAAATCAGGCTACCATCTGCCTCCCAAGTGAAATCTACAGCAACCTCCTTGTATCAACTGTCAATGTGAAGGAAAGGAAATCTGTAAATCTATGTAAAAAAAAAAAAAAAGTGGCATGAATATTAGTATTAGTATACAGTATTGTTTCTTTCTTTCTCTCTTTTTATCTGCAGTATTCTTTTCTCATCTCAGTCCTTTACCTAATCAATGGAGACAAGCTTTTAACATGCTTCAACAAATCTTTCTCAGCCTGACAACCATGGTTCATTAAACCAATATCATTATTATATACCATGTTAGAAGAGAAGCTGAGAAGACTATACATATCCCAGACCTACTAGACTGGGAGCTGGATCAAAACAAGTTAACCAGTATATATAAAAAGAACATCTGCACACCAGTGTTGCTGCTCCTAAATGCAAGTTTACTTTGGTCCACACCAAAGTAAATTGCATTTAGGAGCAGAAATACTGGTTATTCTTATTGTATTTACCATGGCCGCATGCACCCTGAATTTCATTCTTCTTTATTTGATTGGACTGACATTTCTGAATGCCAGTAACAATATATTTCTTACAAAAAATATGTATGAAGCCAATCCATCATGATCACATAATTCAATGATAAAAACAAATGACTCTTTCATTAACCCATTTGGACCGTAGGACGTGTGGAGCCATTCTAGCTAATCCAACCGATGGATTGCGAGGACGTGTACATGCGTCCTAGCGCATTTTCATTGATATCAAACGAAATAGAAATATTCGGATTTGTTTTCTTTTTTTTTGGGTTGGCCTCTCCTTCTGCACCATACTCCTTGCTGTTGGCACATGGGCGCTGCCGTTCACTTCCCTGTTTGCCGCTCAGAAAGAAAGGCTCGTATCTCCTAATCTAGGGAGCTCTCCGTGGTTTTGACCAGATGGATATACTAAACTCTTCATTTCTGACTTCAACATGCCTCTCGTTTAAAATATAAACGCGAGGGATTATCAAGCGACTTTATCGTAATCATAGCGAGGTAAGCAAGCAACATTATTTCTCCCGTTTTTTGTACGGAACGGAAGGGGGGGCTTTCAGAGTAAAAGCTGCCATATCTGCGCGGCTATTGTAAAAGAAATCCCGGCGCTGTGTTAATGTTTGTATACAAGGTGTGTGAGTTATTAGGAAAGCACACAATAACCTCAGAGAATGTTCATTGATCATTGCTGGAATGTTTTCAGGTGAGATTAAAGGATTTTAGCTAGAACTGGTAACATTTTCTGAGATGTTGTGCAAGATTTACACTGATTATAATAAGGATTAAGGTCTGCACTTGCACTGCGCTGTAATACAGCGCTAGCATTTATTGAAAAATTAGGATCTAATTCACGGCAGCATTTTTTCCAGTCGAGCTCTTATTTTGAAAAGCCACATTTCCAGTCTACCGGAAGTAGTATTAACCTAGGAAGCTGAACGGAGCCTGGACAGGCCTTGTTTACAATATGAATCCAAACCGGGGCACTAGAGAGCTCCACATCGTCGGCTCTGTGCCGTCAAAGAAACGCTGTTTTGACCAAAGGAATAGGAGGACAAGGAATAGGAGATACATGTGATTGAAAGAAACAGATTATTATGGCGACGACGATCGAAGATGGGAGATCCAGTGCTGTGCTAACAACATAGCTATAGCTAACCGGCTAACGTAACTACGTAAGTAGCATTATGGCTTGATCGATCGAATGCACTATAAAAGCGCAATTGCCATTAATCAACGGCAATGGCAGTAAGCGTTGTATCAAAAATTAGGCTTCAATTGACCTACATCTACGGAAATGGCGCTGAAAGAATTAACAGACTATCATTCCATTTATTGCTTTTGTGCCTATAGTACTGTAGCTCCTGTTACTCAGCATTTAAAAAGACACAAAAGCAAAAGAAAACGGACACAAAAGAGCAAAAGAAGACAAAGATGAAGACAAAGCAGACGAAGAAGAAGAAGATTAGGACGACAAAGAGACGAAGACAACGAAGAAGACAAAGAAGAAGAAGGACTAGAGAGAGAGAGAGACTAACCTCATGTCAGATGTTGTTGAATCAGTGCAAGGGAGACTGACAGTGGGACCTGGATGGAATCCACATGACAATGCATTTTTGTGACAGCCTAGGGCTAGCCTACATGACAGGCTACTGCGACCCACACCAATCACTGCACCTTCATTTACCCTGACACGTGTCAGGGTAAATGTGGCACTCATATCCAATTGGAATTTGGAAATGTTTCCTTAATACACCAAGACAGGTGCAAGCAGAAACCAAGCCGCAATGATGACTGATAGCAGAGTCTTTGCTATCTCTGTTGGTTACAAAACTCGCATAGATTGTGTCATTTTCATTTGACCCCTTCTGTCTTGTGTGGATGACCTGCAGAATATCGCCACTCTGTCCATCTAATCCTGCAGGTCTCAAATGACTACTGCAGTCATCCTGGTCCCAAGTTCAACACAAATATCTTCCTCCATATATCTAAATCCAGTCAGAACTAAAATGTGATATACTATGTACTGTATATGGAAATGTCAGGACACTGACATTATATGTTTTCACGAAGCTTTAATGATACCAAAAGGTGAAGAGATAGAGATGGGAGAGACTGAGAGATGAATGTAGATTTCCCTTAACCTTGCATCCTATTTGATCCAGTGCATTTAACATGGTATAGAGCGAGCTGTACTATGTCAGACTTGAATGTGCAAGGATATTTCTTTCTTTAAAATAAAAAATAAAAACCCTTTCATGTTCATTTCTTTTCAACAAATCATCACAGATCAAAATCTTTTAATTAAAAAGGACATCTTTGGTGGAGCATATTTCCCCCTGATGTGCCAGCCTCTTTGAGCCAGCTTCCATCTGCCATCACAGCACTATGGCTGAGGCCTTATCGTGCGTGCGTGCGTGCGTGCGTGCGTGCGTGCGTGCGTGCGTGCGTGCGTGCGTGCCAGAGAGAGCAAGAGAGAGAGAGAGAGAGAGAGAGAGAAAGACTACACTCCAACTTCCAAGAGGTCACTCTTGGCTTGAAACTGAACCAACTGAATCATATATTTTGGCTATAGATCTGTGACAGATTCCCCTATAGTCCGGCAGATGGGGTGGACGGGTGGGACATTTTTCTACGTCCGAGCATAGACATGGTAACGCCCTTAGAGTATATATTAACGCCCCGCCTGCCTCTGATTGGCAAACCGACACTGCCCGTCTTGCCTGTCCTCCGAGATGCAAGGGTACTCCATGGTGGGAAATAATAAGTACAAGAGAATGGCAACACGCAACAGTAACTTGTAACTTACATTTTTGTAGAAGAGGCAAACTAATATTGTTTGTGCCGTTTGCTTTGATTGAATAATTGATTGAACACGTATGTACTATGATTTGGCTGTGTTCTAAATTAAAGTGTTAGTGTTGATTATCGTGTATTAATCTAATTATAGTAAACTAATACTATTATAGGCCTACTAAAAAAGATAAAGATCGAGGTATTAATCTAATTATTGTAAACTAATACTATTATACTAAAAAGGATAAAGATCAAGGGAAGAGAGACCTTATTACAGTACAATAATGTTTCAAGTTTACACATGTATACAAATAAACAGGCCAACGGCATAAACAATATTAGTTTGCCTCTTCTGTATTATTTATTTATTTCCCAAATTCCCACCACAGAGTAAGCTCGCGGCAGACTATCCAGCATGTATCTTCCACCTCGGAGGAAACTCTGGTAAGGCCGGCAGTGCCGGTAGGCCAATCAGAGGCAGGCCATGTCTACAAAAATAGCTTATATGCCGAGACAAATTTGCTGCCAGCTCACTGACAGTTCTCAATATACCAGTCCAGACATACAGTAATACTATATTTATTTATTTTTTTCCTATACCTCATGCCTCCTTCTATGCATGAGGAGTCCATGCTGCTTCTTTTCACCTGACAGGGGGGAGTTCCCCTGGCCGGACGTACTGTAGCGCGTGGAAGGAACACGTTATTCCGACCAGTTCCTTTCCCCTCCATCAAGCTGGCTATAATTAATTAATTAATTAATTAATACTATATTTATAAGCTACTGTACACCACATGCTGCCTTTAATCAAGGTGAAAACATAATTGCATGGGAGTGATCAAAACACAATAACAAGAGCTGTCTGAATAGCAATTATAATCATCAATTAGTTTGAGTTGTAGAAGGTTCCATAATAGCACAAATCTTTGTGTTATTTTAGTTGTCTTGTACATTGAAAATTGTAGTTTATTATAGAGTTTACTTTTCTGTTGTCTGTTAGCCATCCCACCTCCCACAGACACATCAATGCACGCGCACGCACACGCGCACGCACGCGCACACGCACAGGCACAGGCACAGGCACAGGCACAGGCACAGGCACAGGCACAGGCACAGGCACAGGCACACGCACAGGCACAGGCACAGGCACACACAGGGCTCCATCTTGCGCCACCCTTATCCCTTATCCCTAAACTTATTTGCCATTTTTTTACTATTTTGAAAATCATTTTAAAATAGTTCAACTACCCGATCTACATCTACTGTACATGTTGTGAGGTTGTAGATCACAACATGGGGGTAGATGGGGGTGGCAGTGGCTCAGAAGATAGAGCAGTCGCTCGGGAATCAGAAGGTTCTCGCTTTGATTCCCAGATCCTCCTGGCTGTGTGTCGACTGTCGAAGTGTCCTTGAGCAAGACACTGAACTGTAGTTCCACTGTCTAACAGGTTGATGCCTTGCATGGTTTCCTTTGCTGTCGGTGTGAATGTAATTCCCACTGTAAAGTGCTGTGGATAAAAGCACTGTATCCAAATGCACCATAAATGGTGCATTTGGATACAGTGCTTTTATAGTATATAGTAGTAAATAGTAAATGTACTATTTACATGAAAATCGGTTACTCAATAGTTTGGTTTGTGGGCATCTATACTGTAAAATAGTTATTTCAAACGAAATAGAGTGCATCATTATGACATATACCTGTACTATTGTTTTCTTTGTATGTTATATTTGTATGTGGTAAATGATTTTAATGATGCTTTACAGGGGAATTCCTCTTTAATTACCTGAAGATGGAAGTGAAATCTTTATCATGCTTTAAACATAGATAGCACACAGCTTGGCTTCTCTTGTCAACAATTGAACAATTGAATGTAATGTAGTCTACAACTATGTCTCATTGTTTCAAATGGTTGGAATTCCATATGCCATGATTCCAGTCAGTTTAACTGATTAACTGAATGTTGTCAGTTGGTTGTCTGTCAACCAACAAAACTCATTTTGGAGTTGAATGCACTGTTGTAAAAAGGCTTACTGAGCTTTCTATACATGACAAAATGATTTGTGCTCTAGATCAGGGGTTCCTGCAGGGGTCTTTTAAGGTGTTCCCGCAGACCCCAATAAAATGAGGAACAGCTCATCTATTCCCTATTTTATACTGTACGAAAATAACGGCTATTTTAACTATTTTTTGACGATTATGATCTAGCTGACATGCCCAAAATTAGACAGGCTACTGCCTCATGGAAAGATCTCTTACTCAGAAATAGGCTACAAGATGAGAAGAAAGGTCTTCTACAAGATGAGAAGGGAGTGGAACCATATTATATTTATTATTATATTTACATATCTAGCACATTTTTTTTATTTTACTTTCATTGAGGTGACATCGTAAAGCTTTTGGGTGATTGCTTTGCTCAGCAAGGCTAAATTAAAATATGTCGATATAATGCTGATATTTTGTGAGATGTTGAGTACTATTGAAATTTATTATATTGATAATATGCCAAATTCTAGCACATTATGCTTAGAATTAGCCAAGGAGGTTTTACTGTAGGCCTATGGCTTATTTGGCCATATTCGGAATGTTTGAGAAATCGTGCCTAAAGACCTGTATTGTGCAATAAATGTATTCAGGCTGTCAGGCTCACTTTTTTTCAATGTACTGCTTTTGCAGGGGTTCACCTGGGGCACTATACGAGCTAGAACCGGCCCTGAGTGTACTACAAAATAAGTAGCTTGACTTGGACCCAATAGATACCAAAAGCAACTTAATACATTCACATTTATCACTTGAAACCTATAATTCTTTTAGGAAGGCATTTGGTGTGGAGGGAATAAAAGTCGAACAAGTAGCTACAGAGCCAACTCAGGTCAGGCTAGGGTTAGTCTAGACTCCAGAGAATCTCTCTATTTCAACCTTGTTTGATGTATATTTGTTGATTCTCTTTATATGCGTACCTGTACCGGTCCACAACACTATTCAACAACATCCATCTTCAAGGGAGGAAAGACTAAAGTGAAAAACTGGCACTGCCAAAGCACATAGAAGTACTTTTGACAAACTACATCTCAAAAATAGTCTAAAGAAGGTTTGTCAAAAATTGTCTGTCACATCCAGTTTGGAAAGAGCAGGTTACAGTGTTGCAGAGTTCCAAGGTCTGAACGAATGGCATGTTGACACTTCCTCTAAATCTTTTCTGAGATTTTTTTTTACTCTTTCTACTTAGACTAGGCTGATTTTCAGAAAATGTGCTTATTTAAAGTGCTGAAGGCAAATTGTGTTAATTTATTATATACATGTGTTTTAGGGGTATTAAGGGCTGCTGAATCCAAATCTGCTGCATGTAAAGCAAAAAAATGGCCGCTAAGCCCTCAAAATGGACCATATAAAGATGGCGACCACCACTATACTGGAATATATTACATACTTTTTGACCAAACAAGGTAGAATCTTGCGACCTTCGGGGTTGCCGCAGCGGCCAAATCCAATATGGCCACCACCACCACCTATAAACGGTTTTGGCTCTAACGTTATAAGGAGGTGGGGGTAGTCACTAGACTAAGGAGGGGGGGTAATCATTTCCTCTCCCTTTGACATGCTGAAAGGTGGATTTTCAGGCCTGAAGTATATATTTATATATATATATTTATATAATTTATATATATATATATATATATATATATATATATATATATATATATATATATATTATTATTATTTTAAGAATGATGGCTTCCATTAGGTTTTCGCATTGCACATTTTCAGGAATAGAAAGCCTGCAGTTTCTATTAGCTTTGATTCCCCATCGATGAGGTCACTGGTGGACGGGTTTCTGAACTGCCCACAGCCCTCCCATGAGACACAGACGAGGTAGAAAACATTTTGGCATTTTATCATGAACATTAGGTTAAAATAGCCAATCTACCAGGTCATGTAATTTCTCATTTGTGATGCGTTGTGAGCTTGTTAGCCTGGCCCAGCCAGTGTGCTTTCCAGTCTAGAGGGGTGGGCGTGCATTGAGCAAGCACTGGAGAATATTGGTTCACCAATCATTTGTACCTCCGCTGCCATTACAGCATTTATTTATCTAGAAAGAACACTGCAATGCTGCAAGGTCCTATAGTGCTCAATGATATTCTTTTGGAAAGCAACGACACATTGTGAGAAATGGTATATTAACTGTAAAATACATGAACAAATATATATCGGGGGCTGACTATCTTGAATTCAAATTATGTTTGATGTATTTGTTTTTACGTCCAGGACAGGCTTCAGACGCACCTCCTCAGGAGACTTGGCTCAGATCTGAACCCATTTGATTTGGCGTTAGGAACCCTCGCTGACGTCGACCCCCAGGCAGGATCAAACTCACAACCTTCCACATGATAGGAATGCACTTCCCGTTGCAGTCAGAACTGCAGCATCACTCCCAATCTTCCGCCGTAGTCTGAAAACCCACCTTTTCAGACTCCATCATGGCCCATAGCACTTACCCTACCCCCTTAGATAGCACTTTTGTAGACTTAGATAGCATTTGATACAGACTTATAGCATGTTATGTAGACAGCACTATAATTGCATTGTATGTAGTCATAGCACTTATAGCACATAGTACATATGTATAGCATAGTATAGTATATATGTGTAGTTTATATGTAGTTTGTTAGTCTGGCTGCAAAGAAATTCTCCCCTAATGGGATAATATAGATCATCTTGAATTCTGAATCCTTCTGAATTGAGCAATAGTGCAACTAGAATATTGGCCTGAGGCACTTTTATGACTTTGAATCTGCTATGTAACTGTAATTAATGCCATTCAAATGTTAATCATCGTTAATAGGCCACGAGACACAATATCAGCATTTTTTAGGAAAAGGGGGAACAAAGCTTAACAACAAAGTCTTAAATTGTGATATTGATTCCACTAACCTGTTAAGCAAAAGTGAAATTATGAGTAAGCTACACAAAAATGAAATTATGAGTAAGCTACACGAAAATCTAATTATGAGTAAGCTACACAAACATTTTATTATGAGTAAGCTACACAAAAATGAGGCACCTCGCAGAGAGAATTATAGACGATGACAAATAGATTTTCATAGAAGAAAACACACACACACAGGCAAAGACAATGGTTGAAAAAAAGAATATACAAAAATATAAAAAGTATGTAGGCCTACTGTAGGGACTAAGACTAAGACTTTGGCAGAGCATTAAACTAAGGTACAGTAAATGTGTAAAGATTAGACCCCGCCTTGGAGCTATGATAGTGTGTGGTACTAGAAAGAGGGTATAATGAGATCAGCATGACAAGTATAAGCCATTTGGATAAACAAATCCGCTTGCACAAAACACCCTACTTCCTCCTGTCACCATGAATAAATATGTACTGTGCACCAGGCCAGATATCCATGCACATGCAGATTGCAAACTGAGTGATAACTGCTCTAAATGCCTGAACTTTAAGCCGTTCAAAAGGCCCAAATCCCTGCAATCTTTTCTAAGCAGGTCTTCTATGGATCAAACTGTGTTTTAAGTACCAACAGGATAAAACTCTTAATGGTCACCATAATATGTAGAGATTCAGTTCTTAATCCAGGATATAGCTTTGAAAACCGTTCAGTTCAAGGCCAGTGCAATCCCATTTTGTGGAGTGATAAAATGTCCATTCCTACATCACTGCGTACCAAATGAACAGTAATTATGCAATGCTCATCATTGTCATCAGTGCATCATCCGGCGCTGTTAAAGTAGCATGGAAAATGGAATGGACAGATGGTCTAAAGCAGCCATTTCAACTCAGAGATACGTTAGTCAATTTGTATCCTAGATCCCTGTGCGTCACAAAGCCGCTTTAGTTATGTGATCTAACTGTCTTAGCAATGGTCCATACTGTTATTCATCAACATGTCAATAGGATTAAACAGGTGTCTTGTACAAAGGCATGAATCAATATCCCCACTGTTGTCCTCAAATAAGACACCAAATGACTCAATATGTGTGTGTGTGTGTGTGTGTGTGTGTGTGTGTGTGTGTGTGTGTGTGTGTGTGTGTGTGTGCGTGCGTGCGTGCGTGCGTGCGTGCGTGCGTGCGTGCGTGCGTGCGTGCGTGCGTGCGTGCGTGCGCGCGTGCGTGCGTGCGTGCGTGTGTGTGTGCGTGCGTGTGTGTGTGTTCGCCTGCCTGCCTGCCTGCCTGCCTGCCTGCCTGCCTGTGTGTGTGCTTGATAAGTTGCCTCATATGTTCTCAAACATTAATGCAAAACATTTTAGTGTAAATAAATAAAAAATACCCCTCACTCTGGATGACAAATGTAACCAATCAACAGGACCCGGGCACATTTCACTGAAGTGTCCAATCTTAACATACCATAAATACCCTCCCAAGAATGAGTCACTTCCCATGCATACTGTGCAGATTTGTCCAATATCTAAAGAAGAATGAGAAAGTCTTGCAGTACTGTAAATACAATCAAACTACAGTATTATTAGGGGGGGGGGGACTCTGCTTCTCATCCATCCTCCTCTGAAAACAATGGTGAGATGTTGGAGTTAATGTTTGCAGCTGAAAGCAGCAAGTACTGAGGGTGAAGCTTAGGTCAAGGTGATTTGTCATGTCAAGCAACTTTCCACCTCCAGTCCTATGGCTGTTCACTGGGTTGGCAGGCCTAGAAGCAGCGCTACGTCGTTCCCTGGCTCCACTTCATAATTGATGAGGAAGTGGGACTATGGGATTTAACCCGAGTTACACAGGAAAATCACCAGTGTTCATTTAACTCTGAGTGTGTACAAATGTAACCAAATGGACTCGTAAGGGTCCATTTGGTTACGTTTGTTTGTACACACTCAGTTGCTGAGTTGCAAATGGGTGAAATGAACACTGAGGATTTGACTGTGTAGGACAGATGTAAGCACAGGACAGATGTGTGGATAGATAAATAGACCTATATTGATCCCGTAAGGGGAATTCAGTTATCATAGCAGCACCGAGGTAGGCATGCAACTGAGAGATAGAGATCCAAGAATACAAAATAAAGAAAATAAAGTGGTAATGTAAAAAATCACACCCGTGTGAACTGAGTGGTGTAAGGTCTTATATAGACTTATCAGCTGTGGTCTGACGTAATGTCTGACGTAATGAAATCACACCCGTGTGAACTGGGTGACCATAACAACCATGCTCATTTTTCTGTACGAACAGACAGACAGACAAACTAACAAAGCCAGTCGTAGGAGTGGTTTACACCACTCAAAAATACAAATAAATCAAATGAAGAAACATATAAGGCTATACCACGGAGGCAAGCTAATGGTAGTGGTACACAAGACAAGCTAATGAAGAATCTAAATGATTCTCTTTAAAGATTGTATACCGCATGCAATCCAATGCTATGGTGCATGCCGTTTTAAGAGCTATAGAATTCCATCTAGAAGTTTGTGGCTTATAGTAAGTTCATGGCTTATTGTAAGTTACTGTAATACTGTAGTTAGTATTTGACATTAAGTTCATGGTTCAGTTTCAAGTCTATAATGCAACAATATCTCACCCAGAGATCGGGGAGCCTTTGGTGCATTATGAATTTGACCTTTTAAAGATTGTTTCCATAAAAGACATCGTTAAATTGACTGCTGCACTGGAGGGAAAAGTTGTCCCCTTAAGGGATTTTTATGGACACAGTATGTCATTTGCTACAATGATAATTATGCTAAAGGACTTTTTATGGCATGGATATTTAGTTACTGTACTACAGTTTAACCCTTTCTATATACTTTGCAAGGTTTGGAGAGAGACTTATTACTAACAACTTGCTGACTCTTATCAAGTGCAATACATCTAAATGTTTACCTTACCCTTAGTGCAGGGGTAGGCAACCTTTATTATCAAAAAAGCCATTTTTGGCCCAAAATGTATTAAAATGCTGTGTGGAGCCGCAAAATATGTTTGCTTTAATAAAGGAAACTTTCATTATTTGTGCTTTTTCTGGTCTTTCAACATCAACAGCCAGCAGTGTTGGCAGTGAAAGCAAACAAACCTCTCCAGGCATTAATAAATTCCTGATTTTCCTTCAATAATTTGTGTCTTATTTTTATCTGGTGTACTAGGTGACATTCTAGTATGTACAATAGGAGAATGTAAAGTGTATGTCTACTACAATAATACATTATGATTAAAAAATAAAAAAAAATAAAAAAAATCTTTTAAAGGACAACTTTAGTTTTTTTCAACCAAGGTTCATGTTTTAGGTTGTTATTAGAGAAAGTAAAAGATGAGTGTTAATTCTTTTTCATTTGCTGCTTTCTTTCGTTTTAGGGATTTTAGCTGTTTTTGACAGTGGGGCGGAGGCATTTATTATTTACTATAGTCCTACTAGACCCCAAGAAATTACATCTGTCCACAAAAGATCATGAGATCTACTGAATGTGTCAAACTGACATATTGAGCCTATGACACACATGGCAGCCCCCAAGTAGGCCTCCTTCACATTCAGTAAATCCTGTGATCTTCTGTGGCCAGATGTAGATGGAAATTGAGTCCCTATTGTTTACAATGGGGAAGCTGCCGGGCAGCGTGCGGCTTCCTCGTCCACTGTGTTGTTGTGATCGCCACAAGACTATACAACAAGCGATTACATGCACCGTTTTAAAGTGGATTTTCATGACAAGCAACTCAGCGGTCGGTGCAGTGTCAAAGGTAACTTTAAACATAGGCAGGGAAGCCTGAAAGACGACCAGACCATCTCGGTGTGGATCCTGTTAAATCCTTCTTTGCCCTAGCAGCTGGGAGCCACGGGAGAGTGCCTATGAGCCACATGCGGCTCTAGAGCAGCAGGTTGCCTACCCTGGCCCTGACAGCAGTTTGCTACTTTAACAGCAGTCTCAACGAGCAGTGTGTGTGCGTGCGTGCGTGCGTGCGTGCGTGCGTGCGTGCGTGCGTGCCGATATATGCATATATACTGATAACATTAGGGATCTCCATATATCGGCATAAAAGGGACAAGGACAGACAGATATAGAGAGCTCCATATGTGGGCAAAAAAAAGATACAGGGAGACAGACAGATACAGATATCTCGTTGTACACTAGAATGGCCACAAAAGGGACACAGACAGATGGGTTAAACGGGTGCTATAACAACGTATAATGGGTATTGCATACAATGGTGGGGTATAAAGTAAGTAGCCTTGCCGAGCCATGAGGCCCATAGGGCAGGAGCCTATCTCCTGTTTCTGTAGCGTGAGGCAGCTTGATGTACAAGTACACCCCCTGGACATGACGTTAGTATGTCGCAGAGACTTACCCCCAATCCCCTTGATGCTGAGTGTCAAGGAGGGAGGCACTGGGTCCCATTTATCAGAGTCTTTGTATGGTATGACCCGGCCGGGGATCGAACCCCGACCTCCCAGTCTCAGGGCGGACACTCTAACCACAAGTACACTGAGCTGGGTTGGGTATGCATTTCCGATGTTCATTGTTCCCAACTTGCATCGTTCCCAAGTAGGCTGGTGCCTGACAGGCACAGGTCTAGTTAAATAAATACAGGCTGTTGTTATATATCTTAGCCTTGAGTTTGAAGTCACGCTTCAAGCAAGTTCATATTACACACAGATAATATAAATTGTTGCAGTGTGTATCATTATATGAATCTGACAGTATACAATTTACATACTGAATCTTTGGTATTGTAGCTGTGATGTACAAAATGTGTGTATTTAGTTATAGCCTATACCTAGGTTATACCATAACCTTGCAGGTTAAGTGGTTGTCATTGGAAGCTTACTGTACATGTAGCTTTGCCACAGACAGACAGAGGTACTAATAATCTCAGGGAGTATAGGTCAAAACATGGCTTTCAGCCCAGTCAGGAATGATTAAAGGTCATTCTCCAATCTCATCGCGTTTATTTTTGTCCTCTCTTTCATTTCCTCTTTTTTTATTCACACCATTTGTCTCTCGGGCTCTGCTCAAAGGGACAGTAAGCATTAAGGCAATAGAGGTGATAAAAAAAAGGAATTCTATCTTTGCTTAAATGTAAAGCTGCTCTGAGGGATAGTCTACACATTTACATAAATTGTCTCTGGTTGAAGGCAAAGGCAGCTAGGGCCAGTTCACCCCAGTGAGTTACTTCCTGGGGTCAACAGAAAATAGCATAATAAGTGACTGCAAATCTAATGCACAATAAACATTTTTGGTAGCCATGACAGCCCTGCCTCTAAGGGGCCCAAATTGATGTGATTGATTTGATTTACACACTGTAGATAGATGAATGCACATTGTGATTTATTTTTTATTATGATTGTATAATTTATTTTGCAGTGGCTATAAACCTCAGTCAAAACATTAAATATTCATGCTCATCTTTGCTACTGGATCTTCAAAAAGTCTATCAAATGACACAGCAGTGTCTGTGCTTTGTGGCTCTCTCACAAGGAAAAGGTTTATTTAGTGTCTTTCTTAGCATTTCAACTGACTCATAAAATGAAATAGAGTCGGACTCATTTCTTTAAGTACAGAAACTATTTAGTGATGAAATTCTCAAATAGAATACTTTTTTCCCCCTAACTCCCTGTGTTTAATATAAGCCTAAGCTGTTTAAAATAACATTCTAATCCCTAATGTTTGATAAAGCTCTTAGAACATATTTATTTTTCTAAGTCTAATGAATTCAACACATTTCAAACTAAACCATAGACAAAACCATAGTTAAACCCAAGAAATTAATTGCGAACATGAAAGTTGTTTCTAATTTCTGAACATCGTCTGAAAATATATTTAAAAGAGAATAACAAATGTACACATTGCAAACAGAATCCTTCACCGCATGAGTGGCCTGTGGGCATTTCCCTTTAATCTTAGTCTTTTGCCCAAAGCCTGGCTCTCCATGGGTGGTTCCTTTGCATTGCTCATGGAATATGGAAGACACTCCAAAAATCACATAACAAAATGTGCAGTGGCTTCAGTGGCCCTTAAACTCGGGCATCCAAACAAAGTGCATCCAAACAAATATGGTAATACAGTATGGAATAAACACATTTTCTCTCTAGTGGTAGAGGGAAAATAAATTGATTTAATACAAAGACTGGCTGTAAACAACACAGCTGCCCATAACGATCCAACCTTTGAGAGCATCTAGTTTGTAACCACTGACCCGTAAAATAAATTCATGTAGTGAGTGAGTGAGTGAGTGAGTGAGTGAGTGAGTGAGTGAGTGAGTGAGTCAGTCAGTCAGTCAGTCAGTCAGTCAGTCAGTCAGTCAGTCAGTCAGTCAGTCAGTCAGTCAGTCAGTCAGTCAGTCAGTCAGTCAGTCAGTCAGTCAGTCAGTCAGTCATAGCGGTGAGAGACTTTGAAACCATCTATGGACAGATTCAAGAATGTTTAAAATATACATTATAACGAGAGATTCATTGGACAGTGGAAAAAGTACATCTATTTCCTTCGCTTCAGCAGAATGCAGAACACACAGTACTGTAACAGTCAAAATGATGATTATTGATTACGAAGATTAGACTCACCTTGGCGACTCTGTTGGCTACCTCCCGGCCCACCATTAGCCCCTGGACAAATGTCCGAGCTGCGATGAAAGACCTGGTGACTTGAGCCTTGAGCCTCCTGGGTATATCTCCAAAGGGCTTTAGCTGGTCCGTGTATTTACTGATGCACTCCAGGTAGTCCTCTGAGAAGTGGTATTGGGAGTTGAGTAGCTGGAACATGCGCTCCAACAGACGGGACCAGAAGTCGTTCAGCATCTCTTCCAGGTTGACGTTGCCCCCCGTGTAGTAGCGCTTCAGCTCTGTGAACAAGTCCTGAAACACTTCCGAGTTCTGTATGTACAGCTTCCCATATGTCCGTGTGAACATGTCATTCAGAGACCTCTCGGAATTGTCCAGCAGCTCCAAGAAAAACTCTGGGTAAATGGTTTGGGTGGGATTGGGGGATGGGGGGGGGGGGGGATAAAATGATACATTTGTTATTATAAAATCATGAACTGTTTGTGAAATAATTTCCATTTTCTAGTTTCGATTTAGAGTAACCGTGGGCAAAGTATTATCCAGTTCTAGTCCACATAATATAATTGTTTTAAGCTATCCTATTGTATGGCTACTTTAATTAAACATGCTTACCTACATTGTCATTTACTGTATATAATCACATTTCTTGTTTTTTTGTTGACTCAGCACTCTTTTCAAAGAACTGTGTCAAATTTAAAAGGTTAGACATTCTAAAGCACACTTTTTATTTAAAGCAAACGCGTAGCCTTGAATGGAGGCTGACTGGTGCTACTGTCATGTAGCACCAGTCAGCCTCCATGCTGTCATCTGAAACATGCTCAAGGGAAATACATTCCACTCAAAAACCTTACCATGGAAAAACTAAGTGAAACGGCCATTGAAAAACACAATGAATGGAATCTCTACACAGTAAAATCCTCAGTGTTCATTTAACTCCAACCAAAACCACAACAAAAACAAATGGAAAATTTTACACTGAGCATTTTACTGTGTATTTCTTGGTTGGAGTCTTCGTTGTTTGAATTTAAGAGACGTGCTATAATTTAAGTCCCGTCTCATGGTTCTGTCTACGTACAGTATACTGGGACAAAGCATACAGCCAATAATAGGTACTTGATTATGTGCAGAAAGTCAGTCCGAAGCATTAATAATTTAATAGCAGAAATAATGGGCCACAAAGACCATGAATGATTAATGTAAAGGTTCTGATTGCATACTGTAACAAAATATTCATAAGTTTTAGACACAGACACCAGTATACATTATCATCCTGAATAGCTTCTATTATTTCCAGACACATTTATTTCTCACAGAGACTATTTATTTGACCATCCAGGCAGCTGGCCTATAATTGAATATTGTGTTACAGTAGACTGAAAGAAAGTACAATGAATGGGCTTCTTTTTTTATTGTACGACATGAAAACAAGAACTGCTTCACTGAATTAATAGAAGGATATGATGCACTTAGTGTAGTAATGTCATTATGATGCAAGGACATGTGTCTTCATTGCTATGATTATTCACTACACAGTTGCTTCACTTGACACAAAATCATAAAGCTCGGACACGTCTCTCTCTCTCTCTCTCTCTCTCTCTCTCTCTCTCTCTCAGCACCAATACAAACCAACGCATTATTTATGAATAAACATGCTTTAAAATTGTATGATTTTCTAGAAGAAAATGCTTTTTGATTGTATCCAGATGTTTGAGCCTGTATGAATTGAAGGGAGTTTGTATGTTACACTAAAAGCTAGGACACATAAAAACAGGTGTATATCAGCAAAGGTCAATTTGTGGAACAACTGTGACAATTAAATAAATCCATGTAATACTTCAAATCAAAAATATATAAAATAAAAATAAGGTTCTAGACAAATGCAAATTACGTATACATGTGTGTATTTTGTTTGGAACTCTTGAATATGTTTCCTATTTTTCTTTCTTTCTTCCTTCCTTCCTTTCTTTCTTTCTTTCTTTCTTGATATTGAGGAGCAGGTCAACTTAAATTAACCTTTTCGGTTATTTAAATAATGCAGCTTTATTTATTGTTTATTTATCCTTTTTTATTTCTATGTGTACTTACTGTGTGAATAAAATGTTAATGGAAGTAACTAACTAACTAACTAACTAACTAACTAACTAACTAACTAACTAACTAACTAACTACTGTAACTAACAACACACAGCTGCAGCTAGTTTCAAATACAGCCTCCACATCAATTAATTAATAATGTATTTGTCAGTTTGCCTCCCTATAGCTTTCTTCTCTGCTGGATGCAGATCTCCTGAGCATCAACACAGACAATCAGCAACCACCAAAAAGACCAACAAAAGAAAAAAAAAAAACATAAGCAGCGGAGTCTCACTGAAGCTTAACTAATAGGATGCCTTGCTCCTGTGTGAAAGGCATTAACACTGCAGGAATCATAAAACATCTCCCCATGCACAAATGTCAAATATGCGGCCTCCTTTCTTCTCTGTAAACAAACAACACAGACATAATATTGCATGTTGCGCGCTCCCTAATATTAACTCTCTCGCGTTTGTAATTGCTGTGGTTTTGTTGGCAGGGTGTCATTTATGTGCACTCTTGTCTCTTGACGACAATGGTGAGCCCCGATATGGCCATGAACACACGTTTGACGTTTGTGATACTGAAAATGTGAGTAGCTCTTAAGGTATAGTGGATTAATGCTACGCTAGCCACATATGATATAGCGATTGCAGTTCCACACAGGCAGAGATCTTAAGGATTGGGAGGCCCCGTTCATGACGTCATCATTTTAATAATGAATAATAATAATAAAGGTTTTGTGTCAGTGTGTATTATCGGACTTCAAAGCACAAACAGCATACAGCACTGCCAAGTAGAAAAATACACAAAAGCAGCTTGATTAAACAATTATTTTACTTTGTCTTGAAATTACTGTTAGTGTAAGGTATAACTGGGACTAGGCAGCATAGGCTGCTATACAATGATGCAATCGCAACTCTCAGCGCTGCTAGTACAGTGAGTGCACAGTGCACACACTGGGAAATGGGAACAATTACAAACAAACAACACATGTCAACGTGACATGACAGGTCATGGTCAAGTACCTGCAGTGATTATTAGCTGCTGCCAAGGCAACTAGTGGTAAGTGGCAGTGGCGCAGCCAGAAATGCGATTCTAGATGGGCCTCTCTAAAAAAAACAATCGGTTATTTATTTATTTATTTCCCGTATTTCGGTTATATTTCGGGTTATATTGCCCCCAGAGTGACAGCCAGGCAGTTATTATTTTTACCGGCTTTAGTTAACAAGACAGACAGAGACAGACTCGCTGGAACGCTTCAAATAATGTCTCTCAACACACACACACACACACACACACACACACACACACACACACACACAAACACACACACACACACACACACACATGGCGTGCTAAACCCTGACTCTCCTTTTCCATGATGACTCTTTGCCATCAAATCTCTTAACTGTTCCCAAAATGGAACTTGTGACACACACATACCATTCATTGAGTGCACACAACTAAGCATTGGCTAGTGGCTACACACTACCAAGCATTTACAGCACAATGAAGTGAAAAATTTAAAACACAATCATAGAAATGGAACACACATGAATGACAATGACTCTGGAGAATGATCCATTTCTCCTTTTGTAAAATGACTCCGTGTAGGCCTACTTTTTCATAGTCAAACATAAAACAGCACACAAATATGCAGCTGAATTTATTTATTTTTATTTATTTTTTACTATAAACCAGCCTGCTCAAAGCCGGCTCTGTGGGTTCCGTTCATATACCTTCTACCTCCAAGCTGAAAAGAACTCCTCAATAGGATTCAGGAAAGGAGAATAAGGTGGAAGGAATAGAATAGAACAGAAAAATGTTCTAATGATGCCATCAACTGTGTAGTGGCTGAGATTGGGTTGGACCCTCTGGCTCATGGTCAAACCATGATTGAGCACATGGTCAACCACAGTTGCCCGAATCTCATTAGATATGACCGTTGTCCATCTTCTTTCTCCTCTTCCTCTTTCTATCCCTCCTCCTCCTCCTTGTCGATCTCTTCAAGGTTCTCCATTGTTCACCAAACAACAGAGGCTCTCAAGTCCCTTTATGCTGCAGTCCTGATTGTAAATGGTAAATGGTGCATTTATATAGCGCCTTTATCCAAGGCGCTTTACATAGATTGTGCATTACATTCACCCATTCACACACTCATTCATACACCGATTGCGGCGGAAGCCATGCAAGGTACCAACCAGCACATCGGGAGCAATTTGGGGTTCAGTGTCTTGCCCAAGGACACTTCGACATGTAGACAGGAGGAGCCGGGATTCGAACCGCCGACCCATGGATCATTGGACGACCTGCTCTACCTCTTGAGCCACAGGCTCATTCATTCTCATTGATCTGAATGTTTAGAGATTTGACTATTTGTGTGTTGTAGGTTGATGCTTTGAGATTTTATGTGAGAAGTGTGTGCAACAACTGAACATTGTGTGTAGTGTTTGGACAAGGACACAAGGTGATGTGTAATTGACATCAGAGTGTAAAGAAGGAAAGTCAGAGTCTAATGCAGATAATGGAGTGTGATGTAGTGCAAATTGTGTCGAGCGATTAGGTACATGAAGTGAAGGTTGTGCAAATTGTGCCAAGTTTTAGATTGTTGTGTGTTAACAATCGTGAAAAACTGTAAAACTGTCTGTCACTTCACTGTCATCTGGGGACACCCCTAAAATCATGTGGGGACCCCCTGTGGTTCCTAACCCACAGGTTGAGAACCACTGATATCCATAGCCTATGACAACAAATGTGGGCAAGGTTTCAGCCACGCACGCACGCACGCACGCACGCACGCACGCACGCACGCACGCACCACCCAACCTACATCTAAAACACATATGTTACTAATTACAATTGCTCCAGGTGACAGCCTACCAATAACATCTCGAAAAAACCTGTTCACAAGACTTCCTCAACCTTCAGACATAATGGGATTTGTCCACTGTTACTTACTACGGAGAGAGTGATCAGGGGAACACAACATTTGTACAGTACACTCTGAGAGTGAAATGGACACTGATCTTACTGTGTACCTTTCCATCTCCATTAATCAGTGTTACATCTGCCCCCATGCCTTCTACTTCTCCCTCCCTACACTATGTGTGTGTGTGTGTGTGTGTGTGTGTGCGTGCGTGCGTGCGTGCGTGCGTGCGTGCGTGCGTGCGTGCGTGCGTGCGTGCGTGCGTGCGTGCGTGCGTGCGTGCGTGCGTGCGTGTGTGCGTGCGTGTGTGCGTGCGTGCGTGCGTGTGTAGTAGGTACTAACTAGTGTATGCTCAGCCTGCCCTGCCACTGTAGTACCTGCTGTGCTGTCTGGACTCCTAGGAGCCGTTTTGTCTTGCCTCATCCTAGTCCTGACTGCCTGCATGCTCTGGTGTGTGTCTGAACCTTAGAGTATATATGAATAGAGATGGCACCCGGAGGAAACCCTGAGGCGAAATGGACATAGTGGCCGAATTTGGTATTGCAGCGCTGGGCCAAACTCATGAACGCGCTGGTCCGTTGACTATCATTGCGCACGTTCATGATGACACGTGAGCGCTGTTTCAGTGCAATGATAGTCAACAGCCAGCGCGTTCATGAGTTTGGCCCAATTAATCCCAGAATGCACTCTGTTCCTATACCCGGAAGGAGGAGTGAAATCGCCTCATGCGCTTTTGAGCAACTTAATGCAAGTGGATGGGAGGAGAAATCCTGTGCCGTCTCTATTCATATATACTCTAAGGTCTGAACCCTGGTCTAGCCTTTTTTTTTGCTGTCAGACCTTATCCAGTCTGTCTGAGTCACCAGACTGCACTTGGGTTCAATTATCCTTTTCCACGTAACAATCAGCACGTGTTGTCCATTGATAAATAAGGGCAAACAAGCCAGTCCGACCAAAAGAAGGATATTAGCGATGAACACTGCAACGAACACCGGTACGAACATATTCGTATTTTTTAATCAAACTGTCATTTATACTCGCTCGTGTGAACGTGTTATTGTATAAGCAGTTTATCTCCATGCCTCCAGTTGACATTCTGTACTAAATCAACGACCCAGCACTTTTAAATGCCATCTTATCAGCAGAAGCGATAACTGTCTACCTACAGCCACAGCACCTCCCCCCCCCCCCACCCCCCTGCACTTCAATTCCTATTAAATAAATGATCATATTGCCCCCTGTGCTCTGCTGTACAACATGTACAAAATGCTTCCGTAGGCGACAGAACTCTAAACATGGTGATTGGACTTGTCTTAAACAGGTGCATATTTATGTTATTATGTAAACAATCTTCAGTGTTAATTATAGTTTTTCTACAACAACATTTTATAAATGAAAATGAACACTGAGGATTGTACTGTGGGCTCAGGCTCCATTCCCTACCTAATACCGGTGACCCATGATCACACCTGCGTTTGTTTAATAAGAGCCTGCAGGGCTTTTTTCCCCATTTCATTTGTCCCATTAGACCTGAGTCAAGGACACATGTTTAGTTAACTTTTATTCCTTCTTTCTTTTTTTGAGTGGTGCAACCACTCCAAGGAACAGCAATGTCCGTCCTAACCTGTGACTATGTGACTATGTTTAGAGTACCAGTAGGGGCAAAAGTGGCGCTGTTGTGCCAGAAACAGATAGTGTTGCACTGTTGCCTACTAATTACACAGAGAGAGAGAGAGAGAGAGAGAGAGAGAGAGAGGGGCAGGGGGAGAGGGGAGAGGGAAGTTGCACCACTCAGTTCACACAGGTGTGATTTTTTTACTTCTATTTACACATTTCAATGGGACGTTCCTTTCCAGCTTTTCTCTGTACCTTGTGGTCTTAAATCACACTGTATGTCAATTTTCATGGTCGTGTCAGCAGCCATTTCATTGATTTAACCAGGTAGTCCTACAGTATATCAATGGTTATGGGAGCGACCTGGCCAAATTTGATTTATTTTAAAACAAAAAACAACTACAATTTGAGCCTATTTGATTGTCCATGATAAGCTAAGAGACCTTTTGCTTGTACCGTTAGTGGCAAAAGCTTGTAAATAACTTAAGACCCACACAGAAGAAAAACCTTTACCTACATGTATTTTTCCTGCCTTGATCTCCTTACCCCACCCCCTTCTCTCTTCTTCCATTTCTTTGTTTTTCTTGGAAAAAATGACATGATGGGAACTATGCACAAAAACGATGTGTCAATAAAGCTGATTCTTGATTATATGTTAGTGGAGAGATTGTTGCAAATTCTACTTTTCTTTCTTTCTTTTTTTATCCCACGATTTTGTAACCCCTTTCACTAGGAAAGACCAAACATCAGACATGAGAACCTTTTAGATGGTTTATTGAATAGATGTGGCGCGTGGACGTTTATGTACTCGTCGCATGGGGGAGGAGCATGGGACGTGAGGCATGAACGGCCACGGCAGGACAGGTGAGGGTGAAGCCAGCATGGTCATCGAAGGTCAGCACCACACGCTTTCTTGCAAGAGTGCGGTGTGCGGCTTAGATGGCCAGGGGCGGGAGGGGATGCCATAGCGGGCCTGATCATCCAAGGTCACGACCCCACGCAAGCGTGAAGTGTGCGGCTTGGGTGGTCGGGGCACGCATGACATGGGGCGCCGGCGTGACCATCCAGGGGCATCACTACTCGCGAACGTGTAGCATGCGGCTTGGATTGTCAGGTCGGGGGGGGGATGCCATTAAAGGTGCTCAGCAAGAACATCGAAGGTCATCACCGCACGCGAGCGTGCAGTGTGCGGCTTAGATGGCGCGGGGCACGAATGGCATCGGGTGCTTGATCATCGAAGGTCAGCACCACACGCTTTCTTGCAAGAGTGCGGTGTGCGGCTTAGATGGTCAGAGCACAGGTGAGGGCGTGGGGCATGAATGACGTCGACGTGAGCACAGGACGTCGGCGACAGGGATCAGTGGGGCATGAATGACGTCGACGTGAGCACAGGACGTCGGCGACAGGGATCAGGGCGTGGGGCATGAATGACGTCGACGTGAGCACAGGACGTCGGCGACAGGGATCAGCATGAATGACGTCGACGTGAGCACAGGACGTCGGCGACAGGGATCAGGTTCGAGGGGGCGTGGACCCAGGTACTTTGGCTTAGGGGTCGAGGCGAGCGCCTGTGTGATTGTGTTGGAACCCCAAAAGTATCTTACCCTCGGGTTACGAGACCATGGAGAGCTGGGCATTGTGCAGGTCCGGGGCGTTGGTGCGGATGTAGCCGTGGTAGGCCTGGGACGACCACCGGCCGAGGATCTGGATCACGTGGTCGGGAACTCCCTTGCTCGAAGCCGTGGATGCTGCTCCGATTCTGAAGGAGTGGCCTGAGAAGTGTTCTGGGGAGATTCCCGCTTTGGTGAGGACCAGGCGGAGGTGGGAATGGAACCAGGTGCGGGTGGCGACTGAACCACTGTTGGTTATGAAGAGGGGATCCGATGGTGTAGCGCGCTGGGCACGTCGGGAGAGAGAGTGGTTAGCGAGGGGCTCGTAGGGGCTGAGGAAGGCATTGAGTTTGTAGAGGAAGATGGGGGTGGTTTTACCAAACTGGTCCGTTTTGCTGTGCTTGATGGTGAAGATGAGGGAGGAAGTGCTGTGGATGGTTAGGTCGGCCAGCCTGGGATGGAGAGCTGGGTCGAACCTGGAGTTGGAGGAGGTGAACTCCGAGCATCTCAAAAACCCAAAAAGGCTAAAAGGAACATGGCCTCGAGCGTGGCGTCGGTGTGGGGGTCTGAGTAGCCTGTGCGGAGGATGTGGATGCAGCTGGTTAGGATTTCGGCTGTGAGGGGTTGGCGTTGGGGGGGGAGTTTTGGCTCGATCCTCTGGAAGCCTTTGAGTAGGAGGGTGGTCTGAGGATGTTGTATGGATGGATGGGGAGAGCCGGTTATGAGTTTTGTGAAGAAGTTGATGCCGCACAGGTAGACTCGGATGGTTGATGACCTGGCGGTTGTGGAATGGAGGTAACTGATGTAGGAAGAGAGGGTGATGAGGTCCGAGGATGGGAAGTGGACGTGGAAGAGGGTGTGGAAGGACTGGAAGTTCTTCCAGGCTGTCCAGTAGGAGGAGAGGGTGGATGGGGCAATGCCTTGCAGGATCATGTGCCGGGAGTGGGTGAGGAGGTGGTGAAACGGGTGGTTTAGGGGAAGGTCATCTCCGAAAAGGGTGGAACCGGGGTTGGTGTCGGGTCGGCTTCTGGGGCCAAGCTCCTGAATCTCTGAAAGGAAAAGCGGGAAAGAGCGTCAGCGATGGTGTTCTGGTGACCGGGGATGTGGGCTGCGCGAAGGATGAAGTTTTTTGTGACGGTTATCCAGGTGAGTCTGCGGAGGAGGGCCATGATGGGGAGTGAGGAAGATCTGCCTTTGTTGATGGTGTGCACTGTAGTGAGGTTGTCGGAGTGGATCAGGATGGACCTGCTGGCCCAGGCTGCTGTTGTTGCGCTGTTGCTGAGCTGAGCAACGCGGGTGCCTGTTTGTTGGTGCAGTTGATGCGGGTGTGAGCTTTGCCACAGAAGGTGCAGATATGAAGCATGCGGCATGAGGACATGTCGCAGCCGCCTTCGTTGTAGTTATTACATAGCATCTGGCTCCCTATGAACAGGAGCGGACGGCCGCGCCTGTCTCTGGCGTGGCTGGGGGAGGGAAGGGGTTTGGTGGAGGTGGTGACGCTGAAGAGGGAGGGGATGGTGGGGCTGGTTTGGAATGGAGCATGGGGGCGGGGTTCTGGGGCTATGAAGGTGCAGAGGGTGGTGGGGTGGGTGGGGCAGTTGCAAAGACTGCAAGCTTCGGAGGTTTTTCCTGCAAAAATCCGGCAGTATAGCTCCAGGTCGAGGGAGCCCCAGTACGTGCCTGTATTAAATTGCTGGAGTCTGGAGGCGGCCCTGGCAGAGAATTGTCGATGATACTCATAAAAAAGGCTGCCTCCGAAGCGGGCGCAAAGGTCCATGCACAGATAGAGGTGGTCATCGAGCTCTTGGCGGCGGGAAGGATAGGTGGTGCAGAGGATGTCGCGGAAAATGGAGAAGGCTAATACAAACTCGGTGGGTGTGAGGACGGAGGAAGTGGATGGGGAGAGGTCGCGGAGAGTGATGGAGACTCCTTCTACGGTGACGGATCGATGTTGGGCGGTGCTGGCGGAGGGGCGGATGAGGGAGGAAAGGTCAGTGTCCATGCCTTGGAGAATTTGGGATCGGAGGGATGGGGAGACCATGGGGGCGTTGAGGGCGATGGCTGATGGCGGGACGGGTGCTGGCGTGGCTGTAGCAAGGGAGAAGGAAGGAGGGGGGCGGGGGTTGGGGAACACGGGGTGGGGGGGGAGAAGAGACATGTTAAAGTGTGGGGCACTGGGCGCTGCTGGGGGATATCCTAGTGTGGCTGGGGGACATCCTGGGGCCGCTGGGGGACCTCCTAGGGAAGATGGAGCCTGGAATGGGAAAGATAGGTTGGACTGGAGGAGGGAGGAGGTGGGGTGGGGGGGGTGGAGGTGGGGTGCTGCGGCCTGCTGGAAATAGGAGGGAGGGACAGGTGGGGCAGAAGGGAGAAAACCAGGTGGAAGTTGGATTAGTTTTGTGGTGTGTGGTGGATGGAGGATACTGGCCGTTTGCATGGTGAAGGAGGCTGAGGTGGCTGGAGCTCCTTTGGTTGAGTGGTGGGAGTGGAGATGGTGGGCGTCTGGAGAGAATGGACGTATCTCAAAAGTCGCTGTGGCAGCGGAACGCTGCGTGACGTCACCGGAGCGGGACGGAGCCGCCGACTTTGTGTCGACGCCGCCGCGCGACGTGGCAGCCCGACGCGAGGAGTTCCCGCGACGCGACAGCGCCGCCTGCCGCGCGACGTCGTCGCCACTCGGCCGAGCGGACGCCCGTGGAGCGTCTCCTGGGCTGGGAGGATGGCGCGTGACGTCACGGCTGCGCGACAGACCCACGTTGGCTGAGGCTGCTGTTGTTGTTCCGCTGTTGCTGCACTGAGCGACGCGGGTGGACATGAGTGTTGTAAACAGGGAAAGTTTGTTTGCGGAACGGGTGAATGAAATGCCTTTGGCGATGAGGGCTCTTTGTAGGCCGACCACGGTCCAGTCTGAAGCGGAGGTTGGTACTGGTGGATTGGAGCCGCTCGGGGAGGCAACGGGATGGCTGGTTGGGGAAGCTGCTGCTGGAGCTTGGTGGCCGGGGAGACGGGACGAAGAAGTGCGGGATGGTTGGAGCTGCTGGGCTGGTACCGGGTTCTGCTGGTGATCGTTCATGTTGGGCGCGGAGGAACCGGGAGGTACGGTAACGACAGACTTGGGTCTACCGCGGCGCTGCTCCGGATTGTCGGGCACGACGTCGAGGACGGCGGCGGCGATGGCTCGGTGGGTACTGGTACCGGCGGCCACGGGTTCGGCGGCGGCGCCGATGAATAGCGCCTCGTCGTCCGAGGCGTGGATGTTCAGCAGGTGAGTACCGGGTTCGGTGGCGGCGGCGACGGGGCCGGTGTCTGGAGCCTCGTCGTCTGTATGGTAAATATTAGGCAGAGTGACCATTCTGAGGCTGGTATAAGAATTAATACGCGTATCAATTCTCTTGGCGTTAGTGTGTGCTGTGTTTACTGGAAACTGGCACACTGGCATTTTTTTAAACTTGCGTTTAAATACCCCCGGTGGTAGGTGAGGGAGGAGTGGCCAGGTTGGTTGGAGGTGGGTGAGTGGTTGGCAAGGGTGGCAAGGGTGGAGTTGGCAGTGGCAGGTGGGTTGAGCTAGGTAGTCATCTGCTTGGCCAAACCTCCCGAACCTCAGTTGTTCCAACTCCATTTTTCACCCCTGTGTCAATTATCTAATGTGATCCTGGGCTCTACACACCCTCCGCCAACCTAGTCCCCATATGTGGGGGACATGGGGAGAGCAACGGACTTGAACTCATGCTTCCTTGTGTCCAAGTTGCTCCTTTACACCTGACAGTGTGTTACTTCTTTTAACGTTATCATTCCAAATGTCCATCTTTTCTTTTGACCCCCTCGCCTCCTGCCACCCAAGGTGCCTTGCAGGATGGTCTTTGCAAGTGTTAGTGGCTGTAATGCTTCAGTTCTCACAGTGTTAAGCAGGTTATCATGTGGGCAGATGGCTTGGCTGATCTTTTGCCAGACTTCCTCGTTAGTAATATGTACTTGGGTGTAGAGGAGATACCCATGAGTGAGGGATGTGCAGATTCTACCCAGTAATATATGCCTTTGAAGTTCAAAGGGATCAAGCTCCAACAAGCTTCCCCGTCCCCAGCAAATGACACCATTTTCCCGGGAAAAGTGACCCATGTACAGTTCAGTTGAAAACATACTGTATGTTAACATATTCGGGGGTGAAATTCATGTAGTGGGTGTTGTGAAACTTTTGCCAGTCAATAATTATATCAAATTGAACATATTTTATTGAAAAAGGTTTCACAGCAAGTGTACTTAGTTTCCACCGCTGGCCGCGCACACACAGTCGCGCACACGCACGCACGCGCACGCACGCACACACACACACACACACACACACACACGCACGCACGCACGCACGCACGCACGCACGCACGCACGCACGCACGCACGCACGCACGCACGCACGCACGCACGCACGCACGCACGCACGCACGCACGCACACACACACACACACACACACACACACACACACACACACACACACACACACACACACACACACACACACACACACACACACACACACACACACACACAGCCTAGAGTCACACTGTACAAATGGTCTATGTTGCCTCTGGAAGCAGTGTAAAGTACTATAGTTTGGATTTCGAAAATAGCTGAAAATGCTAAACATATTTGAGGGGAGTTTTGAAGGCATGTGTCAAAGCCTGTAGTGTACAGGAGCCAGGCAGGGCTCTTGTTTGTTTTATCTGGAAGAGCAAATTATTACAAAAAATATTACAAAATGCTTTGATCATGACCCAAACTGTCTTTAAAGTTATAAAACATAAAACCTAACCTTACATTGCAGAGAGCTATGAAACCCTTGGAAACACAACAAAGTTTGATGGTTAAAAAAGTGTTAGTGTACAGAATGAATAGATAGAATGGTGTACAGAATGAATAGATAGATTGGAAATCATAACTAATAATAATAAATAAATACATAATACATTAGGCCATTTAACAATTTAAAGATGACAACAATAGGACAATAATGTTATCTATAATGTGGAATTGTATGACAAAAGATTGACACTAAAATGCAAGAAAACATATTACAGTATCTGATTTCATACTTTTGAAAGTTATCTGAAAGTTATCTGCAATAAACTAGAAACATTCAAATTCCTTGTTAAACTAAACCATTGAAATAGGTAGGCTAGAACAAAACTTGACCTCACAGCACTGAGAACACAGAGTGAATTCTATTACTGTACCATGACAGATTGAATTAAATACAACTACAAGTACTGCATAAAGATGGCCTGCAGCTTTCCCTGGCTCTAAAAGGCAGACATAAAAGTGCTAAATTCTCCCATGAAAGTGAAAATAGTCTATCATTCACTGAGGAAAACTCTGCAAGCGTCATCTTATAACTCACCCAGTGCCATGGGTCAGAGACTGAAAAGAGGGACTGATGGAAGGGTGTGGAGGTGAATTTTTCCAGCACACATAATTAATTGAGCTCTGCATAGGCTAATTGAGTGACAATCACTTGAATGGTCATTACCTGCATGTCACAGTCATGCAGTCATATCACTGCTTTTTGCTAAGCCTCCGCTGAGCCATAATCCTTCAAATCCTCCACAAAAATGTATATACATGAACATTGTTGAATTGAATTGAAATCAGTTCAACTTTACTTAAAGGTTGGGTCTATAATGCATTGTAATCATGATTTATAATGCATTATAATGCACTTTTATACAGGCAGACGGCGTGGAACAAACTCCAACTGTACCTTCGACAGGCAGCCTCTGTAGACATTTTTAAAGCACAGCTCAAGACCCACTTCTACACTCTTGCTTTTACATTTTTTTGTTATTTTTTGTTATTCATGTCCTCACTGTATTGCATTACTGCTATTATTTTTAATGTTTTATGCCTTGCTTTTCCTTTCTTTCTTTCTCCATTGCTCTGTAAAGCACTATGAGCTGCATTTCATGTCATGAAAGGTGCTATACAAATAAAGTTTTATTATTATTTATTATGTATGACAATTTATAGCCACATTTATAACATTTTAAGTGCTGGTCATAATGCATTTTAAGCTCAGGAGAACAGCACACGCTACAGTAGTTATAAAGTGTCTTTGTTATAAGTTGTTATGACTAATTATAAACATTTATAACGAACATTTATAACGAACATTTATAACGGACATTTATAACGAACATTTATAACGAACATTTATAACGTTATTAACACATTATACATGTGGTTATAATGCATTATAGACCCAACCTTAACATAGTCTTACCCAATGCCCAACTCCAAGCACACAAACAAAAAAGGAGAACATTCAGAAAAATATAGGTATTTCAACCTATAATAGTAGAAGAAAGGCCATCTGAGAATGAAATAAATCAATACAAATATAAAGTGTAAAACTTAAACAAATCAGTGGTAAAACTTCCTTGTAGAACACAATTGTTTTTAGATTACAACCAGAGACTTTTGGTGCCAGTCAACTCTAATTTCTATAATAAGCTTTGTTGACATTCAGGCTGTTAAACACCAATGATGATCACTTTCCCTGACCACAAAATAACATTCCATCTTTCTGAGATTCTGTGTGGTTGCTGAAGAACAGATCTGCAGCTCATACTGGTGGACTGTCTGTGGTTATTGATTTGTCCATCAAAATGACACGGCTTGTTGAATGATTGACTGTAGTGGCCTTCTGCCACTGAGAGAACTGTGGAGCGTGTTGGATTGAAAGCCACCCAGGCACCCACATAAAACTCCTAGGATTACAGTGAGGATCTATGCAATAGACTGATTCCAAGAATTCCAGCCATCACTACGTGTCAATGTGCACTTTATTTCGTAACATAATAATGCTTTTATAGACCTATTGATCAATGTGTCAATTTACTGCTTTTGCGGTAAATAGACATTTCTTTATATGGGGGATAGCTGTTTCAAAATGTTCTTACTGCACATTCGTTTCACATTCGAAACCATGCATGGTGCAAAATGTTCAGAGGGAAATAAAGAGCAGGTATCTTTTTTATATTGTTTAAAATGACATGTATTGGATTTGAGTTGGATATTGTCATTAAAAAAGCACCTAGGCAGATTACCATAATTGTAGTGTGTATGAGTCTGCAGTACATGTGGATGTAGGCAAATACTAATACTTTGAGGATTAGGAAACACATCCCATGAACGGACCAGCCTTTCCTGCCTTGTCAAAACCTCCACTTGCAAATAAGATATATTGTCTGTCTGTCTGTCTGTCTGTCTGTCTGTCTGTCTGTCTGTCTGTCTGTCTGTCTGTCTGTCTGTCTGTCTGTCTGTCTGTCTGTCTGTCTGTCTGTCTGTCTGTCTGTCCTAGCCCCCCTGCTCCTCACTGGTTTTCCCAGTTGATCTGAATTTGCACACAGACATTGACCATTGCATTATGCAGGGCCTCTCAAAGCCCTTTTTTCAATTCAACAAATGTAACGCTGTTTATCAAATTTAGTTTATTACATTTATTACTTAGACCTGTATATTTTATTCCTCCGCTTGGCTACCGCTTGGCTACCGCAAGATCACGTGACACGCAAGCCACACAGTGCAATGCATGTTGGGAAGAAGTGGTTGCGTTATGCCATAATTAGTTGCCTATCAAATTTAGTTCAGTTCCGGCCAATCGGCCATACTGTGCATGTGTTCATTCACTGGCCACAGAAAGACTTCAGACTACACTGACAGACACTCGAGTCTCGACATGCAGACACACTCCAACTTCATGCCCAGCTTCACTGATTATGATCTCAGTAAGGAGTAAGGACTCTCCTTTATGAGAAACAGGCCACCGTTAGGTATATTAATCTGTTTGCAGTCAATCGCACTAATGTCCGATTGTCCGTACTCCATTGCTTCGCTAGCCGGGTCGCGTTAAAGACAAGGCTCCGGATACAGCAAGTGCACATATGAGTCGCAGTATCTAGACCTTAATTCATATTTATGTAGTACGGCGGTGTCGTTTGCCAAAAATAGCAGATCTACAAGCTAACAACGTGTCGAGGCTTGACGTGTCGTTAGCTTGAAGATCGATTCCCCTTGCCTTGCACCGCCCCTCCCCCTTTTGGAATGCTCTCTCTGAGAGAGCTGCCGCAGAGCAACAGCATAGCAGCATCAGACACACAGGGAATAGTTCTCCCGAGTCCCGACATGGCGCATAGTGCATACTAAAGTTATTTGCAAAGTTTACAATGTTCGAACGTCTAACCAACGCGGGTGAAACAGCGAAGGCAAAAGCCAAAGATCTTACCCCACCACCACCACCATGCCAAGGTGTAGCTAGCTAGAGTAGACGTCCGTCGGCCCCCCCTCCTCCACCTCCTCCACCTCCTGGCAGACAGGCAGCTGAAAGCCTAGTCACTCACTGGTGACGTTCCGTGACGCGAGGTTACAGATCAGTCCTGCACCGAATGTGATTAAATGAACAGCAGGATAAAAACGGATCCTGAAATTTATGTTGGGAGGAAATGTATGTGCTCTGATATAAAATCCATGACCCTCCCTCTGAATGAAAATACAGAGTACCCAAGTACCCTCCCCAAGCGATTAAACAAAAATTAATCACCCTCCTCCAAAAAAATAACATTTAACTCAGTAAAATTATGCCTCAACCCCTAATCTTTATTCCTAACCTAAACTAACCTAAAATCAGTAAAAGTAGCGTTTTTCTGAGAAAATAAATTGTCCGCGGTCAGATTCGATCTTGCAGAGTAGACCATGGTCTCATAGTCCAAACGCTACCCACGCTGATAAAGGAACAGGGGTTGTGGGAGTTACTTATGTAACACCGAAACTAGCGCCTCTCGCATATATTTAGCTGGTAACACAACATTGGCACATTTATGCTATTGACAATAGGCAGCTTTGTAAGTAGTAGGTGTGAAGAGGTGTTTATGCACAATGCACAACTGCACATCCATGCATGTCATAGATTTCCAATCCATAATAGAAAGATAGATAGATAGCAGCAGCACTCGAGCCGAGGGAGTGGAGAGGAGTAACAGTCAACGAGAGTAATCTGAGTTCCCAGAAGTTTTTGCCAGCTCCCGCATTACAAACGGGAGGGGTGAGAGAGACAGAGAGAGGGCGGAAAAAACCCTTCTGGTAGCATACTTTTTAATTAATAGCGTTTTGGTGACAAACCTTGCTCAATATGAAGAAAGTGATCTGTAAGTAGCTGCTGTAGTGTGTGTGGGTAAAAAAAAAACTGCACACGCCCACTGTCTGGAACTCTGGATAGACCAATCACGATGATTAACACATAGGGGGAACAATGAGAAACTGTCCAACAGTGAGAAGTACCAACTTACCAAGTGAAAGCAACGGAGGTTAGCCAAAGTTCGACTGAATTAATAAAAGCTGTAGTAAAGCATGAATATATAAAAACTCTGACCATTTTATTATCAAAATTGAATTACCCTCCCTTGGGACTCAAAATAAAATTAGCTCACCCTCCCTCTGACTAAAATTAGAAAGGCATGACCCTCCCCTATTTTCCTCCAGACCCCCCTTTTCCTAAATTTCGACTGGTCTCTAAGAAACAAGATTTTTTTTCCAAGAAACCATGGCATTAATAAGCTGAAGACCAGGTTACCAGAAAGGATGAATACTTTCACACTGGATTTCAAAGTATAGTAAAGTTTTTAACATTATGGAATGCAAATGATTTTTACCCTTGAAGTCATCCTGAAGAGTGACAATCTGTTGAAGTGTTCCTTCTATCTGGACTAATTAGAGTAAATAATTAATATGATTAATAAAGGTGACCTTTCTGCAGCTCTGACAATGCATTATCTGCAGAAATAAATGAGCGGTGCTCATATATTTATTTCACTTCATTATACGACTTGCACACACTAGAGGTGGTTCATTTTTCACTGGGTCACACAATGGAATCTCTAATTCCAAGTATGGTTAATCAATATCCAAGCTCATATAAAGATCCAACCTTCTTGAATGACCAGAGGTGTGTGTACATAGATAATGCGCAAGCACGCGCACACGCACGCACGCACGCACGCACGCACGCACGCACGCACGCACGCACGCACACACACACACACACACACACACACACACACACACACACACACACACACACACACACACACACACACACACACACACACACACACACACACACACACACACACACACACACAAAATTGTAGTGTACAAAATGCCTATATTTTAACCATAATAAATGTAATACATACTATATAGGTTGTTCAAAATTCAAAAAAACAAAAGAAAACATGGCTCTAATCTCCCCTGTTACCATCAGTCATCATTGTACTTGGTACATGACAGAAAGATCATGGGGTCACCTAAATCAATATGGTTCTAGTTCTATGGGGCATTAATGTGCATGCCAAATATTGTGTGCGCATGACACTTTTCTATACTTTTATATATAGTATTATTCTGATTATTCACTTCGGTGAAAGATGAAAATTCTAATGATTAAAAACAACACATTTAGGCAGATTCCTTCATCATGCCTTTGTCTTAACAATTTGGTGGCACTCTGTATCACCAACATTGCCAAAAAAAAGCATTCTTCCTCCTGGGAGAATGAATGTGCACAGCATAATGTCATGGCAATCTAGCCATTACTTAGAGATGTGTTGGGTCACAAACAGACAAATAAACAGACACACAGGGTTGAAAACATAATGTAGAAATAATAACCATCATCCAATATATAGCTGTTCCTTTTTTTTAGTGCTGCTAGTGGAAAGCTCTATGACTTCCAAACAAGACCACTACTGTACTCTACTCACTTAAAATATTACTGTAAATATTACTGGTTTGCAATGGAATTTGCAGTGCCCCTTCAGAATCAGAAGCAGCTTTATTGCCACATCACAGCTTTACAGGAGGTCATGGTAGGAAAAGAAAAAAGGTTTGAGTGCTTTTATCACAAAAAGTACAGGTTTCTTCAAGGTTTTTTCTACTGTGTGGGTCTTAGATATTTACAAGCTTTTGCTACAAACTGTACAACCGAAAGGTCTGTTAGCTTATTCACAAGCTTTTGCTACAACCTGTACAGCCGCATTTAAAAAAAATAATAATAATAAAAAAACTATTTACACAGTACCTGAGATACCTAAAGGTGTGTGAGCATATAGCCGCTGTGTACTGTGCATACAATGTAGGCTACCTCAAAATCCAAAATAGGCAGATCGCTATGATACTTGCTGATTCAGAGGATGAACTCTACATATTTTGATACCCCCTTGACTCTATTGTCTCAGGCCAAGATGTGCAGGGATTACAAGATGCATACAAGATGCCAACAATTGTTGTTGATCATCCTTATTAATTAATACTTTCACACTTCCTCAGCTCAAAATATCTTTAGAAAACATAACTTATATTAACAATGGATGATATATTCCGCCATTTTGTGCTCAGTAATTCATAGCCAGAGCTGAGAATTCATTGCATTAAATACCTGGAGATGAAGGTGAGAAAAATCTCCCCTTTGTTTGTGCTGGAGGCAGGCAATTGCAATAATTGCCTGCCTGCAACCACTCAGACCATAATTGTTGTGGTCTGAGTGTTTGGCCACAAGAGTAAAGGAAGAAAGACATTGCTGCAGCCACATTTAAATTTGATGTCTATAACAGTGGAAAAGAAAGTTGAATATGGCCACAATCCATCACTTTTCTAATTTCACTGCACCGGCATATGAGCCATGATTTGCAAAAAACACATTTAGACATATTTAAAAACACTTCAGCCTATCCCCAAATGTCCATTATGACAGACTTCCTGGATGTCTTTTGTCACAGAACAGAACATAAGAGACGTTACACTAAGGGCCGATTCATACTCCTATTTTAGAGCCGGATAAAAGTCGGTTCGGCTCTGTAGAGCCTACAATGTGACGTCGTTTGAGGTTCGGGGGGGGCGGGGAACGTCTTAAGGTCGGCTCTTCGGTGCTACTGAAAACTTCTGACGAGCCGAAATCATTTCGGCACTACAGGTAAAATAGGAGTATGAATCGGCCCTTAGACTAGGATCATTTTAACGGATGGATCTGTTTTAAAATTTGGAATTGACATGAGAGAACAGACGCAATGCAATGTCAGATGATGACAGTGATGCCGTGATATAATGGAAGACAAAATTCGACTTGACGTGATTTTCATATTGGCACACCAATGTCAGTTCTGATGATAAGTATTATAAATGATAGGTTTCAGATTCAACATGTGTATTGCTTACACAAGTATGCATGTGTGGCATGCTCTGTCAGACTGTGCTAACATTGTCCAACAAATATAATATAAACACAAACAAGATATAATAAATCAAGACATAATGATGAGTACTTACTGTAGCAGCAATAAGTAATAAAATGTAACGAGTATCAAGTGTGTAAAGTGTATCAGTGTGCACAGTGTGATAGGTGTGTCAAAATAAACATATTAGTGTGCTCTTCCCCTTCTTACCGAGGTACAATATCGTTGCAGTTGGGTGGAATTCGACATTGTATGTCCAAAACCGATCATTTTTGTTATTGTTATTTGAAACACATTGTAAAATAGTGAAAATACTACATACGCAAGTACAGAAAATGTGATCGGCTCTTTTCACTCCTTTTGTGTGACACTCTTGTACGACAAAGTAGGGCATTCATCTGTGAGTGGGAAAAAAGGGGCATACAAGGTTTCTGCCCGACAAGCCATAACCGATATGTTGCAGCCAAAAAATAAAAAAGTATACACATAATAGGAGAATAAAGTACTGTAGCAACCAGGATAATACAGAATACATAGAATGTAGCAGATGGATGGCGAAAGAATATAGTGCAAAAGCAGTAAATATTATGTTTTAAAGTAAACTGAAGGAATTGTGCAGGATTGTGTGCTCTGCTGTAGCATATCACTCGTGTGAAGTGAGGGAAGCCTCACTCCTACTGAAATGAAAAATACAATTTTCACACTTTTAGAGCATATCCGAGGTCATCATATGGTCATGCCTAACAATAGATGCCAAAAGAATGTGAATCTATTTTTACATCATATTTATATCCATATAAAGCCAATTTGAATTACTTCCTTTGAACGAAAACGTGCTGCGTGATGACGTACCGCTACCATTATAAATATAAATGAATCTTGAATGCCATTCACACGTTTGATTTCCATAGCTGCACGTGCACGTTCCTCCAAACAGCTGATTTTGATTACAGAACTATACTGTCTTTAATCTCATTCAAGATGACATCCAGACAGTGTATTACAAATTTTAAACTTAATCAGCACGCTAAAATATGCATCTGAAAACATTATATGTTAGAAATAAGCCATGTAGTAGCATACATGCTTAAGCTGTTCGTCTCTCACTTGTAAACTAAAACAGTAGCAGTTCATAGACTTGGCTGCCATATGATGAAATTTCCAAAAGCCAGACAATGGAGTGCCCCTCAAAAGTATATAGTATTACAATCATTTTGTAAGTATTTTACTAATTAATTTTAACTAGAGCTATGCCTGTTGGGAACGATGCCCATGGGGAATGATGCCTGTTGGGAATGCATGCCACTTCGGCTATGCATACTTTATATGCGTTGACCTCGTTGTCAGAGTACAGCGTAGTGCAGGACCCATTACCATAGTAAATGGAAGCAAGTCTATGACGTGAGTACTATGATGTACTGACATTTATGACCACAGGGTTCTACGTACATGGGCATAAAATGGCTGTGGACACAGACAGACAGATAGACCGATTGTTACCGATTAAAGGCAGTTGACCTCGCAGTTTGGTCATTGTTCAGGGCTAGCTTGAAGGAAAAAGCTATTACTGCTTCTCTTTGTAACTGGTGTTGGGACAACAAAGGAGGTTAGCGGCCGTTCTGCGCTGCTGTGCTAGCAGCTACTGTACTTTGCATTCAGAAGTCCCCAGATGTATTGTAAGGCGGAGATCTCGGATCGTCTGGCAACACAAGACTAGGTTCAAGGTGATAGGGAGAGAGAGTAGCAGATGTACAAGCCATTTTAAGCACATTGTATTGCATAATAGTAGAGCTCCTCTGATCACTTCCAAAGTCGAATTTATCTATCATCATTCAAAGAAAATAGCCGACCCACAAATTCACAATGTGCCGCCTTCCCCGGGGCCTCTGCTTTTCTCCATTTTTATTAATGACCTGCCCACAATCTGTTCCGATTGCCATATTCAATTATATGCCGATGACACAGTCATCTATTCATCAAAATCTGATATCGCCCAAATCCAGCGTACACTACAGGCTGACTTTGATGCAGTTCAAAGATGGTTCTATCTCAACAAGCTGATATTGAATAAGAAGAAATCTGTTAGCATGCTCTTTTCTACAAGACCAACTTCTTTGCCTCTGTCGATTATATTTGCTGATGGCTCACAGCTCGAAAGGTGGACGAATTCAAATATCTCGGCCTCTGGCTCGACCCTCAACTTACATTCAAGCCTCATATTACCTCTGTTGTCCAGAAAGTACACGTCCCACTGGGAGGAGACCCCGGGGCAGACCAAGGATCAGATGGAGGGATTACATCGACACACTGGCCTCGGGATCCCCCAGGAGGAAGTTACTAATGTTGCTCTGGAGAGGGAAGTGTGGAGCTGGTGGAGTTGTTGTCCCCCCGACGCGACTATGGATAAGCGGTTATGCTATGTTAAACAGTTTTTAGTTTTATAGTTTTATGATGTTTTATTTATGTTCCAATTCCTGTTCTCTGTTGGTAAATGTTTTGTTTGTCCAAAACCAAGGACCAAAGTGGAGATAAGTATTGTGTCTTTATCATTGACATTTCTGTGACCATGTGTAACCATCAAATAAATCCAATCCAATTTTCTAGGCGGGAGGGGGGGGGGGCTGTTCTCTTTCCACTGCTCTCTCTAGGGACACAACATGTTTCACATGCTAATAGCTATGTTATACTCCACATGACAAGTAAACAGTTTCTGATGTCTAAAATCACCACAGTGCCCCTTCAAGTTTAACCAATGTTCCCTTTCCCTTGGTTTGATTCAGCACTACATTGCAAAAAGGCTGAATGTGCTTTGCAAGAAAATGGAAAATGCATGAAATATTACAATTGTGAGCTTTCCTGTGTTTGTAATTTATTATCTGACTCTGGCTAGGACTTTACAACAAACTGGTGAGTAGATCATTATAGCCTGTTATAGTACTAAAGGCTGTTGCCCCTTTTTGAACTACAGAAGCGTGTTTTTGGTAAAATCAACACCTTCTAGGACTAGATATCATAACCTCATAACGTAATGGCATAATATTTATACTAGTTTTGAATTGTTTTCATGCATCGCATAGATGTTCTGTACTATAGAGACTGATTATTCAGGGTTGATCAAATTCTCTTGATCTAAGAGTGAGAATGAATAAATGAATACCAAAGGCTTTGAATCATGCTGAGAGGCCTTGATCCTTGGGTAATAAGTATTCTTCTTTGATGACACTGCAATTCCAACAGATGACATTCCATGCCTGCTATCTTTTACAGTGGGCTGCCAGGTGGAGAAAAATAAATAAAACTCTCACCACGTGCATGATGCATATCACATAGGAGCTGACAGCATCAATACAGGGGTCTCATAATTAAAGGCCTCTGTTGTAGCTTACAGAGGAACAGGCGGCATGTTTCACACAGACAATCCATCATACGCTGGCAGCTCGTTTAAAACATCTTTAAAATTAAAGTTGCACCGGCCCCTGCCTTTTACAAAGAGCAATTGTTTTCTGACAGCTCAGTGAATCTCTGCTGAAATCGCTGGGGGAAAAAGGTTGAGTGGCGATGACTTTTATGCAGAGAGCTGACAGACTGAATTAAGAGGGAGTCTGCTCACTATACTCTCACAGAAATAACTTTACGTGTACTTAATGTTATCCAATAGCAGCTTATAGAGCAGCACATGTTTGCATTGGATGAGGAGTTTTAGGTATAACTGCATCACGTCTGCAAACCAAAGCACAGCCAGTCATGCACAATGGCTGGTCTGAATAATTATCGCAGACACAGGACTTTGCTTTTGGAACCCCCCACACAGTATATATATATATATATATATATATATATATATATATATATATATATATAATCGTATCGTATCGTATCGTATTGTGAGTTGAGTGTATCGATACATGCCTAATATATATCATACCGTGGGAAGTGAGGGGCGCTCTTAACATCATACATCATCATACATCACCTCGTTCTATCCTCAAGTCCTTTTATCCTCAGTCACAGTTATTATCATACGTCTCCAATTGGTTTAAAACGCAGCAGCCAGGCTCCTAACCGGCACCAATAAGAGAGACCACGTCACCCCCGTCCTGGCCTCCCTCCACTGTTTGCAGGTGCGATTTAGAATACATTTTAAGAACCTTTAATTTGTTCACAAAGCTCTGAACGGACTAGCCCCTGCCTACATTACAGACCTGGTAAAGTAACCCCACCACTAGGCACCTCAGATCAACAGACCTGGAGCTATTGGAGGTTCCACCGACCAAATTGAGGCTTAAAGGGGACCGCGCCTTCTCTGACGCAGCCCCTATATATGGAACACCATCCTCCACTCCATTAGAACTTCCCCCTCCATCAAAGTTTTAAAATCCAGGCTAAAAACCCTGTTTTACTCCCAAGCGTTTGAATGCCTGTGATATGTTACTAAGTATGATTATTATTCTTATGATAACTTTAGTTTGCTTATAAATGTGTTTTACTGTCTGTATTTTTTGCGCTCCTACTGTATACTTGTCATGTTGATGAGATGTTCTGTACAGCACTTTGGTACAATATAAATTGATTCTAAATGTGCTTTATAAATAAACGTGATTTGATTTGATACAGTACATCATCATACATCACATTCCGTGCTCAGCCAATCAAATCATCACAAATGTCATTCGGCCAATCACTTTTGGCGTCTTCACTTTTCTGACCTCGCTTTTAACTTCAATATGTACTTTGCTCAGCCAATCAAATCATCGCTATGGGGTGATCAGCTAATGACAAGCCAATGTTTGTGTTCACACAAACCCAGAAAGCTGGGCATAGGAGGGGCTAGCGCCCCTCAAAAATGAATTAGCAAATTTAGCTTATCAGTCATATTCAAGTCACAAGCCATTTTTCTTTGAAGATGCTCTTTTGAAATTAAATTGTCTCAATCTGTGACAAGAATTCTAAACAAGAAGATTCACACCCTGGGGTATTGTGTGTAGAGGCAGGCAATATAATTTCTCGCGTGAAGAACTGCTGTCATTAAAACCTGATGACTTGCACCCAGAATTTATATCTCCCCGTTGCTACCATGATACCAACAGAGTAGTGCAAGCAAATGTCCCATTGAGAGTGAGAATTAATCAGGTTACTACTGTATATATCAATTACAGTAGGTTTCTTGAAGGAGGATACAAGTGCAACATGCCTAACCTGCAAGGTGAATGGGAAGTCATTGTAATAAGTGTTTCTGGCAGAAATATGTGCCCATCCCTCACCCGAACCTTAACCCCTAACCCTATTAAGACTGAAAGTGTGTCTGTTTTCAATATCCCCCATTCAACCCTATTTTGAAGATCCAAAACACCGTGACCGGAACCGGATGTTGACATAATGGTGTGTGTGTGTTGATCTCTCGCTAGCCGATGAGAAGTACAGGCCGGCGCCATTCGAGCAACCGCTATGCTCCGTGCAATAAGCGTTGTTTTGACCAGAAATGCCGTCTGGGACGGAGAATTGACTGAAAGCGTAGGTGCGTGCGTGAGTGCACACGCAGACCAAGATGGTGCAGTCCAGTGTTATGGATAACAACAGATAGCCAGCCATCCGAGGCTAATGTGAGTAGCCTTTTGACTAGATCGGATCAAAACATGTATAAAACTGAATAGAGGGTATGCGCGTGACATCATCATCAAACCAGGAAGTTATGCAGGAACGCCTATTGAGTGGAAAAAAACTACTTTCTGGCCTTGACAGCCCATACATCCACACAGAAAAGTCTTATCTGATTGCATTAAAGAACATTAAACAATGTTAAACTCACTTTGCCTGTTGCTTTGCCACTCGATTTGCCACTCGATGTGCCATTCACTTTAAGCATGCGCACACTCTCTATAAACGTAACTTACGTGTATTGGCGGTCGGCCAGAATTAATCAATTAAGGTAGCTTACGTTTATTGGCGCTTTGTGTGTTAAATAACACACTTTCCTGTGCCTGTACACTTCTCATGTTTTGATAAAAGAAGGAAGTTCTGCACACTTGGATCAATGCAAGGTTGAAAAAAAAGCCCAGCTTGAGGACAAAAAGACAAAAATGAGGGCAAAACATTTCTTTTAAGACAACCAAAAATATGGAGCATCACACACTGACTACATGATTGTATTGACATTATTAGGCTTGCCGGCGCAACGCTAACAGCACAGGACCCTGAAGTGCTGTGATCACAAGCAGAAGCATGATGTAAACAATGGAGCCTATTCAATTTGCGGTGGCAACGGACGAACCTTACATATGGTACATGTACTGTAGACAGTTATTGCCGCATATCGACAAGCTTCAGCTGTCCAATGCACCACAGGTTGTTGAGAGAGAGAGAGAGAGAGAGAGAGAGAGAGAGAGAGAGAGAGAGAGAGAATGGGAGAATGAATGAGACTGAAACGCTGACAATGAAAACAAATTTGCATTTAAACAGCAAATACAAATGTTGTACAATTTGATGAGGGCCCTCTATAGAGGCTTCTGCCACAAATGTGAAATGTTGCACCCAGATGTCGTAGGTCGGGGGTAATAGCATTATTACAGCTTCCTTGGGTCGTGGTGGCTGCAACCCACAGCCTTGGCTAGGCATACCCAGCTATGTGTTCCGTCTAGCGCCCTTTTCTAGTTGTATATTGCAATAATAATGTGTGGTTGGCACAATGTCCCAAAGCATACTGTTTAGGAACTATACTACCTTATACTGTAGGAAAGGCAACACACCTTCAATATGCTGGGATGGGGCAAAAATAAACCTCAAACAAAATACAGAATGCTTTTACTTGATTGGTGCCAGTGCCCAACTGTCAGTAAGGCTATCCTACGATGTCCAGGTCAACCATCCATGTCCAAGGGCTTACAAAGTAAATGACATGCATGCACTTGTAAACTGATTAAACTCGTGAACTGAAAAACCAAGAATTGTGTTCAGTTCTGTGCAAGGAACTCAGCTTAAAATATATCTGTTCTTCTCAAGAAAGCAGCCAGACAATGGCCATAAAAGTATGCCTTAATGCTGCTTTAATACCAACCCGTTCACATCATTGTTCAACCAATAAACAGCTGCTTCGTGAATCGTGACCAGGGAACATTATCCATAATTCACATGTTTTTTTCTGTGACACAGACCACACCTCCCATACCCCATTCCCAAATTTAATTTAATTCACTTGTCTTGATATTGAAGGGGTAAAAGGTAAACAAAAACAAACAAACAAACATGCATGCTTACTCCCTGCCTGTTGTTATACTGCTCCGTTGCCATGATTAAAATTTCTATGATTACTGGAATATTTTCTGAGCATTATAGACAAATGAAATCACTATGAACACTATTTAATATTGATGTCTTACAAAGATAATGAACTACAAATTGATTTCCTTCACTAAATCATTTATACAAGTCAAAATTCATACAAATGCACAGTAAATATCCAATGCAAACAACAAGGAAACCTGACAGAAAAGTCACATGCCAACTTGATTTCTGTTAACACCCTAAACATCAAATTATAATTATAAGGCTAAAGCGATAAGTCACAAACTTCTGGCCTGGAGAATTAAATTCGCCCTCTAACCGAGTCAACAGGGGCTCCCCACGTGAGACCACAATTATCTGCATAAACTCCTCTTCTTGGATCAGGGTGGTTTGAGTGTAATGCTCTCTACAGTCTGACCTGAATCACTACCACAGTACCACAGGGGAACCATGGATGAGACAGTGTAACTACTCCCAGTGGTGTACACTTCTTCATCTCTCACGATGAAAAACAGACCTACATTTGCCGCTCTGAATCTTTCCCAGATCTCTAAGACCACCCACAGGTCAGGTGAATTCTCCATTGTCCAGGATGATATGGACAATACCTCTGTGATTGGATGATCAATCTTTTTAATGTCAAACTTTTAGTCATAACATCTGCACAAATCACTCAATATTCCTGTATAGGTGACTAGACCGGTGGCACCTATCTACTCAAGAACAATGGAATGATGCAAATCGGGAATGCATGCCCCACCCGGTTATCCAACAATACCCCTTTTAAATGTTGTCAAGAGGACCCGCTGTACCTGTCTGTCTGTCTGTCCTTTTGTGCCCATATATGGAGATCTCAGTATCAATCTGCCGCATTGGCATTGCAAGTGCCATCCGATTTGAAGAAACCAATCGCTATCACAGTGGGCGACAAGAAAGAAACAGTGCTCCTCCAAAATAGTGAAGAGTGGTAGAAAATGTATGTGGAACTCATGTGCTATTTATTAGTGATTTGGAGAAAAGAACAATGAAAAGGTTTCTATTCAAAATGATTGATGTTGGTCCCTCTTTGTAAATCACACTATAAAGTAAAAAAGAACAAGCATTATCTATTCATTGGACTTGTAAAACAATTATGCTTCAGATTTGGAAGGCCCATTAGAGCTAGCTAACTTACATCCAATTGCAGCTCCTGTAGAGCAATTCTGAAATAAATTAGTTTTACAACATCCTTTAATTTCATGACGAGGACCTATCCTATCGTAGCCTCATCTTCCACTTGAAAACTACCAGAATTACCAAGTATGGCAATTATTACCCAAACCAAGAAATAAATAGATGAAAAATGCACAAGTAGGTGATGTAGGTCACATTATGAAAGCTCCATCTACAGACAGGTTGAATGAGCCCTTTCATAAATTGTATCACAACCAATAAACACAGATATGTCATAGGAAGGTAACCACAACTGGAGCTAATACAATTTATAATGGGTATGTTTGTATAGCACATTTCAACAACAAGACAATTCAAAGTGCTTTACACGAAACATTAAGCATTAAGACTCAGAGTATTAAGTGCAAAAGAAACACATATAATGGCCATGTGGTATGATTACAAATAAGAAGATAATATAAAACAGAAAGATGAGAGAATACAATAAGAGAATACATTAACCCATTTAGACCGTAGGACGTTTGGAGCCGTTCTAGCTAATCCAACCGATGGATACATTTTCATTGATATCAAACGACAGAAAAATATTCAGATTGTTTTTCTTTTTCTGGAGGGTTGGCCTCTCCTTCTGCACCATACTCCTTGCTGTTGGCACATGGGCGCTGCCGTTCACTTCCCTGTTTGCCGCTCAGAAAGAAAGGCTTGTATCTCTAATCTAGGGAGCTCTCCTTGGTTTTGACCAGATGGATATGCTGTACTAATTGCTCTTCATTTCTGACTTCGACATGCCTCTTGTTTAAAATATGAACGTGAGGGATTATCGAGCGACTTTATCGTAATCATAGCGAGGTAAGCAAGCAACATTATTTCCCCGTTTTTTGTACGGAACGGAAGGGTGCCAGCAGCTTTCAGAGTAAAAGCTGCCATATCTGCGCGGCACCCCGAGCTGCTATTTTGAAAGAAATCCCGGTGCTGATTGTGTTAACACTGTAAAAGATAGTAGCCAACAGAAAGGTCTTTAGCTTAGATTTAAAATAACAGAGCAGACCTGCAGTTTTCTGGCAGTTTGTTCCAGGTATTACCGGTAGTGCATTAAAACTGAATGCTGTTTCTCCACGTTTAGTTCTGACTTCATGTTCACAGAGCAGACCCAGATGACCTGAGAAGTCTGGATGGTTCATGATGTAGCACAGAAATTAATTTTGACCCTAAACCATTCTGTGCTTTATAGACCAACAGGCAACAGCAGTATTTTCAAATCAATAATTTGACAGACAGGCAGCCAGTGTAATGATCTGAGAACTGGAGAGATATGATCCACGTACTTTATTGGTAGGCTATTAGTAAGGACATTTTTTAGCGAGACTGGCAAAGACAACGTTATATAAACTGCTACGTTTAGTCTACTGGTCAATGTAGGGGCAAGTTTTTCATGATCCTGCTGAGACATATTGTAAATCCTATAATCCATAATCTTGAAGTGATAAATACAATTTTGGCTATGACTGGCAGCATAGAGGAGCTTGCTTACAGTAAGTATGTTATTTCTCACTCAGAGCAGTGTCTTTACTGAAGGTTACAAAACGGATCTACTGGCAGTGAGGTCAGTGTCCGGGTAGACACTAGTAAAGAACTGATCTACTGGCAGTGAGGTCAGTGTCCGGGTAGACACTAGTAAAGAACTGATCTACTGGCAGTGAGGTCAGTGTCCGGGTAGACACTAGTAAAGAACTGATCTACTGGCAGTGAGGTCAGTGTCCGGGTAGACACTAGTAAAGAACTGATCTACTGGCAGTGAGGTCAGTGGCCGGGTAGACACTAGTAAAGAAGATAGAAATAAGAAAGACGGGAGAAAGATGGGGTTACATTGGGTCGGATTCGAGCCGGTGTCAGCTTTGGGAAGGACTATGGCCATATAGTCCTTTGTTCATGAAAGGCGCTATATAAATTCAAGCTATTATTATTATTATTATTCCATTTTGGACTGAGGCCGATTCTAAAAGCAATTCTAAATCCTGACCTAAGTTGTCTGAAAAACGTATAACTTAACTATAACTATAACTTTATATAGCAGCATCAACATTTTTACATTTTTGAATACTGTACATACAGTACAGAACCCCAACAGGGGTTCCCACCCAGAAGGGTTAGAACACCAAAAAGGGTTCCCGCCCAGAATGGGTTATTATTATTATTATTATTATTGTTGCTTCTATAAGTGGTTAGTGGTACATTCTTACTCTGTGATCTGGGGTGTAGTGGAGAGAGAGCGTGTGTGCGCAGCATGAATAACACAAAAAATGTATGTATGTATGTATATTTATTCGCGTGTCGCAAGACATGGCCAAAGCATTCCCGGGGGTCCCCAGCCAAAAACGTTGAGAACGTATCTAGAGACAGTATAGCTTACTCCTTACTGTCACAAGGAAAATCCTTAATCTGGCACTGGCTGAATGTAACATTTAAAGATATATAATATAGAAGATATAAATGTGTCTACTATCATGACATTGATGATCATTCCTAGATAAATGGCACCATTGTCACCAATGCAAATTCCTTCATATTTTCATATTGGCAAATGAATAGAACATAATGGTTGTAGTTGGTTTCTATGGATCATTTCCCTTCAAAACCTCCTGTCTGTCAAGATTTAACCTCAGGGAATTCTTGTCATTATCCTAAAGTGGAAAAATAATTGTCCTTGAGGAAATTAATTACCTTTGTGCACTGTTACATTCTGGGTGAAGAGTGATTTACTGTTAATGGAAGCTGAGACACTGTCATCCCTTTCACTGCTGCTCATTTTTCAGGCTAATACGTAGGTTGAACTGCTGGGTCACTCCAGGTGCCGTAGCTCAGAGGCATAGTGTAGTTGTGCGCATGAGAATGTCGCATGGTACTTAGAAGTCTTTGTGGTAAGTAAAAACAACCTAATATTGCGCTTAAACGTAGTACTGCTAATAGCACTACTGCCTGTAACTGGCAAATAAAAGGTAAAGTCAAGTGTGACATATACAGTAAATGACTTGATGTGTACATACAACACATTTAACAAAGTATTATGGGACTGCTGTTTGTATTTCAAATTGTAGATAAAATAACAATGAAGAATCATGTAATAATTGATTCATGTACATTCAGAGCTGGCTGACAAGGTAATGGCCCTGAACATATTGAAACGGAGTGATATGTTAAATGTATAACATTCCAGTGCATTACTGTCTGCAAGTGGCTGGAACTACTATGATAATACCAGTATATTTTCCCAACATGTGCCAACATGTACCCGTCTGCTATCTTGTCTGCAGCCTGTACTCTTGGCTTCGGTGGGTACGGGTGCACAGAGGCAAAGACATTGAGGAAGCAAGACTCCCATATCTCGCTTGACTTCCTGTATCTGTGTGAAATGGGTGCCAGCCCCTTTAGGAGGATTTGAGCTAACCAAATGTGGTGGGTAGCTGAGGGGATAGGCCTACCTGACAGCATTTCCCCGCCCCCTTTTTACGCCCCCTTTTGGAGATAGTGGTGTTATTTTTTTTGCGGTCCATAGGCTTCCATTTTAAAAGAGGTATTTTCACAAGCCACAAACTACCGTTTTGTAAAGGTAAGATTTATTCTACTTATTTGAGTTGTTATACCATTGTGTTTTCTTCATATTATTATCGGTCTTTGACATTTTAACATTAGGAAATGTACTTAGACCACTATCTACCGGAAGTGGGCATGGAAAGGGGGCTGTGAGATAGGCCTATTGGGGCGGGGAGAGGCAAGCACGACCACTTAGGAGCCCCTTTGTGTACCATTTTCCATACTAGTGGTGAGGCATGGCATTGGCATCTTGGTAAATTGAGGATCTCTGAAGGAGGCAAGACATCCCACATAAACTTACGGGTAATATACAGTAATAACAGTATGTATGCTAGAATCGACAACAAGATTTTTCAGTGGCACCCAGAGATACAGAGGAGATGGGCATGTTATTCTAATCTAATCCCTAGAGCATCATAGTTTAGTTTACTCCCATTCACCCAGAGTCGTCCCACATAGCAGTACATGTATTATTCCCCATAATCTGCTCTTGTTAATAAAATACAGTAATAAGAATGACAGATGAGAATGGAGTCTGCAGATCAACGTTGTTTTTCTAGACCATTAAGCTTTGACAATTCAAACAATATCTAACAAATAAGATAATAATAACTTTGCTCTGTCCAATTTCCACTGTACAAAGCTAGCCTTTAATAATTATCACCACTAGTGTTCACTATTCACTTCTCTGCTGCTCTCTTGTTTCGTTGTGTATGGCAATGTGCTTCTGATTCGGAAAAAAGTTGATTCAGATTCAATGTAGTTGTACAAGCAGCAAATTGCAGTTGAAATGTAGAAATTAGCAAGTATGTTTTGAAAATGCTGTTATTAGATCCAGACTTGTTTATTTTCTGTTTTGCTCTGGTGTTTTTCAAATGTAGGCTATAGAAAGTTGCATGTACAGGACAGAATGAGAAGAAAAACTTGTGGCGATCACTTTCTTTGTCAAGAAGAATTATAATTAGAAATAGAAGAAGAAGAGGTACTTAATGATTCGGTTAAAGGACCACTTCACCACTTTTCAACCCATCTTCATATCACATCATCCTTAGACAGATTTTTTTTAAAGAAGATTTTTTTTTTAGATTTGTATTATCGTGAGAACGATGGCTTCCTTTTTCGCATTGCAACTTTTCAGGACTAGAAAGCCTGCAGTTTCTATTAGCTTGGATTCGCTATTGATGATGTCACTGGTGGACGGGTTTCTGAACTGCCTACAGCCCTCCTATGAGACACAGACCGAGTAGAAAAAATGGTGCCATTTTATCATGATTATTAGTGAGGACCTATTATATGAAGATAGGTTGAAAAGTGGTGAAGTGGTCCTTTAAGAAACCTATGGTCAGTGTGGTGCAGTTTACCTATTTTAGCATTTAATGAAGATGCACTGCATTTTGATTTATGGCTTTGTGGCTCTTGAGCAGTTGCAAAGATTACTTTTGTCACACACACACACACACACACACACACCTCATTTCCCCAAGACGATATTGGTGTGCATCAACCACAATTCACATTTAGAAGCTTTATGAGACAACCTCAAACCTTTGTCATCTGATATGTTCTTTATTGCACACTGGAATTCCCTCCCACTTAGAAATGAAGTGTCACTGAGAATTCAATTAATCTGTCAGCATTTGATTTACACAAAAATATTATGATCTGTCAGAGAGTTTTTCTAGTAATTACAACTTGGTGGATATGCCACCAGGATTCATTATTGTGAATTCAGTCTAGCTTACTATAACAAAAAAATACATTGCATGGATGCACCTGGGACGAATCCTCAGTGATGTTTCCTGAGGTCAACGGGGTTTCGGGTCTACCAACATCATACCCCTCACTCAGGCGACCCAGCCGGGGTTGATCAAATCCCGATTTACGTCCCAGTAATAGTTTGGACACGTCCTACGGTCTGAATGTGTTAAAAGGTCAAGAGAGATTGCTGCTTTATATTATTATTAGCTGATTAGTGACGCTTTTTCTTATTATTATTAATATTCAAAACAATAAATTGGATTCAGTTCTAAAAGAAGCTGACTAAAAGATTGTGTTGTTGTAGGATCCCTTTTTTGCAGATGGGGGGGGGGGGGGGGCAAAAGTAATATGTAATATAATATGAAATATAATTTTACTCTTGATTCCAAGTAATAAGTAATATAATATTATTACTTTTTTAAGGAGTAATATGTAATAAGTAACATATTACTCTCTTGAGTAATATTGCCCAACACTGGTTATAAAGATAGTCTTCAACACCTTGATGGTCCTGGCTCAATCTCTATGATTGTCTTCTGTTTTATATGCATTGCATTGGCCCATCAAAAAGGACCCAATCATAAAAAAATAAATATAGACCTCTATCTGAATTGGAGAATCATAGAATCAAATCATTTATACAAACAATTGGCAGACGATTGTTTGTATGTATTTTAAGGTGAGTAGTGTGTAGTGTGTGTGTGTGTGTGTGTGTGTGTGTGTGTGTGTGTGTGTGTGTGTGTGTGTGTGTGTGTGTGTGTGTGTGTGTGTGTGTGTGTATTATGGAATCCCCAGATCAGGCCATCATCAACAGGCTAATCCTATGAACCCATGACATAAGAATTGCATAGCTTGCAAAAAATGACATTATTCATGGGAAAGCTGTGTTTGTTTTCGAAACTGCTGTGCCAGTGTGCAGTGTGTAATGGAATGGAAATTATTGCGTGCATTTGATCAGCACATCGGAAACAGATCACCCATTGTGTGACCTGCAAAATATTTATTGTTTAACATTTTTGTTTAAAAAAAGGGAGATGATAAGTCAACAGGCCTATGAGCACATCCACGTCTAATGCTGAGCAAAATGTGAATACGCTTGATTATTACAAGACAAAGTAGTTCTTCACCAAATTGGAAGAGTGCCATGACTCATGTGTCAAATGTACAGTTACCAAATGAGCATGGCGGATTTCTTTTGGGACATCCATGAATTTAAGGTTAAATATGTCCTACACGTGTATGGGTTGAGAGATCTACTGTACATTATCTGTATCTTTCCTCTCTCTCTCTCTGACTGCTCACTCTCTCTCTCTCTTTGTATGTCACCTTTCAGATATAGTGGTCTACATTACATCCTGCATGCCACAACTGTTCAGTTTAATGTACAAATGAGTGTCCACTTAGCAGTAGCGCTTACATCCGTGAAGGACTCACAAAACAACCATGGGCCAGCAAAACACCCGACACAAATTCCAACCTTTGATTGACTGGGTGATACGAACATAAAAGGTAATTGACACATGGCACTAACAATCAGACATTACAGAGCAATTTGAATGACAGCAATCTGACAGAAAGAGTGAGGTAGGAAATTAATAGGCAATTCACACTGAGACGGACTGAATCCGTTTAATTGGAACCGTTTCCGAATACGGTTGCCTGGTCCCCGATGGCCATGATTCACATTGCCCGAGATTCAACAGCGCACCCGGGTACACTTGCATAACACACTTTGATCCTCCAGATGGAGGTGTGCTTGATGGCTGGCGCGCACGGACACTGACCATCAACTCTGCGACATTATCTCCAATAAATCCAGACACATTACATTGCATTGCCTCTTTTGGCTATTTGCCGTTATACTACTTCACTGTCAGCCTGCCTGCTATTCACTGTGTCAGTCAGTTCTGTGCTCCAGTGTCGTGTTGATATTAGTTTGCAATGGATTCTACTTTAGCATTATTATTATTTTGTTTTACTTTGGAAACTATGCCAAGCAAAGCCCAAGAGCCACGTGTAGTCCAAGATCAAGATCAAGATCAGAGCGTACTGCGGTGCTGTGCGTATAGCAGATTCAACAGGAGACGGGCAGCGTTGAGAAATGCGCTGGTGTTACGCGTCGTGCAGCGTCTGTGTTTTTTTGTTGTTGACGCTTGGCTCGTCGACTAGAGATCATGTCACGTTCTAAAACAAACAGTCCACTTCTTTCTTTAGGTACGCATGCATTCACATTGGAACGATCCGTATCTGACTACACTTCAACGGTCCAGAGACCCGCCCCCCATGCGGTCTCGGGGACGGTTGGGCGATCCGGGAACGGGAACGGTACGCATCATTCACACTACCACAAGATCTGCCAAGTGGTCCCGAGTGCGCACCCTAAGACAGAGAGACCGCATGAGGTACTAGGGAGGATCAGGGCTGTAGCTGATGTTTTTGTTGCCCTACTTTGTTGCCCTACTCACAACTATCTTCTGGTTTCAAAACAAAATAATGTTGACAGTATACACGTGACTCTGCTACTACCAGACGGTGGAGACGGGAGAGAGAGGGAGGGGCAACTACAGCTGTGTCGTAGCAGAGCACCGTGGTGTAGTGGAGGCACGCAACTTACGCAAGTAGCGTTGCAGGAGGAACACGTGAAAAAAAGAAAAAGGGGGTTTGCTGCCTCGCTCATTGTGTTGCCCCTGGCAACGTGTTGCCCTACGCATTATGCGTATTGCGCGTACCCTTAGCGACGCGCTGGGGAGGATGTACAACTGTTAACCACTAGATCCATGCAGACAATTATTATTAGGGCATGCCTCCTGGAGGGGATTCAACTGAGCAGACCATTCTAGTTATGGAATTAGCTCCAGCATGCATTCTCTAAGATGGTTATTTTACAACTGAGAACCTACAGTAGTTACAGTAATTACAATACATTTTGGACATTTTTATGGTTGGTCCTTTCTTTCCATTTCTATGTAGGATGTAGACAGATAGAGTAGACTCTTAGATGGCAAACAGATCTACTTAGAATTTAAAAAGTCAGACCCGTCTTAACTGAGTTGTACTGTACTGTACTGTACTGTACTGTACTGTACTGTACTGTACTGTACTGTACTGTACTGTACTGTACTGTACTGTACTGTACTGTACAAGCCGCTGGCCCCTCTGGCCTGTGTGTGTGTGTGTGTGTGTGTGTGTGTGTGTGTGTGTGTGTGTGTGTGTGTGTGTGTGTGTGTGTGTGTGTGTGTGTGTTAGGGCATTAAGCAACTAGTCGACTAGTTTACTAGTCGACTAGTAAATCCACTAGTCGACCTTGTTGGTACTAGTTGACTAGTTGATAAGAAAAACAAATAAAAGTTTATTTTTTTTATTTTTTATTTTCCCGATTTTGTAGGCCTCAAGATCAGGTAGATTATAGTTATAGTCACCAATGTACACAGTTTTTAAATGTACAAATATTTATTAAAAAAAAGAAAAAACAAACATAATAGGTGGTTAAACAACTAGTTGACTAGTCGACTAGTAAACTAGGCAACTAGTCAACTAGTAAAAATGACTAGAAGTGAATGCCCTAGTGTGTGTGTGTGTGTGTGTTTCTGCTCAACAGTGCCATCCAGCGGTATTTCGATGGTACTTCCGTGCTCATACGGACACACACAGACAGACATACCTACACAGGGGGGGGGTGGGGTCCCCGGAACATCCAGACTCAAAGGAATGTGCCTAGGGTGCCGCCCCGGTTCCGGCGAGCCGCCCCGTGTCCGAAACAGTCGAGAAATGACAGAGTTACCATGTGGGGGTCCCCAGGCAGTCCCTCTACTGTACTGTACTAGAGCACCGAAGTCTGACGTCAATATCGGTTGAGGGCGCTAAGTTCACGGGTTCATGTACCTTTTTATTTGCATTGTAATACCCATAGGGGGATTTTAGATCGCCTGTGTTTGAAAAAAAAAATCACTCATATGGAAATGAAGAATCAACTGCCTGAGAGAAAACGCTATTGTTACTGCTGCCAAATTAGTTACATTTTCGCTAGAAACAGACAATCATTATATGAAAAGTGAAATGATCAATTCATGTTATCAATTCAGAGCCAAACATGCAAGTTGCTGTGATTGTTTTAAAACAGGATACTGGTGCACTTGCATTCCAAGTAAACCATTCTCTGCATATGCTGTAAGTTACAATATAATGAGCATGTTTGTAAATAAAATCTCTTCGGGTGTAAATTAATTTGGCGTGAGGTTGTGAGATTACAATGTAAACTATAATGGAAAAAAACAATGGCCTTCTTGTCACACTCTTTTCCCCCACATCACATCTCTTCGCCATGTCGCATTGCGATGTATTGTTGTGAACTTGTAGATCGCGGTCTTCGGCAAATAGGCAAAAGGTTTCATGGCGTTCATTTTCATTTATTTTTCGTTTTTCTTTCAGGTTTTATGCACCCACACAACCTGAACTGTGGCTGGGGTTTTATGTGTGTTCTGAAGCCTTTTGAGCTGCAATGAAAACAGGCAAAATCCCTCAACAGTGACATCTGCTGACAAATTGTTATGTCATATATGGGATTTGTGGACTGTTACATCACAGTCCACACGGTTCAGGTTTTTTTGTGTGCAATTGAGCTCAGAAAACCTAAAAAAAGGAAAAATATATAAAAAAAAGAATATGGCACCAGACCTTTAAGGATGGCAGAGTTCAAGTGGTTAATCAAAAAGTCTCAAGTAATTTGAGAAGAGCAAATTAGCCTAAATTGAATTTGGCTCTAGCCATCATGTCAAATTAACAAATACCTGATAGCATGATTAGAATGATTATGTTTTGTTAATGGAATATCACTCAACAAAAAGAGAACTAAAGAGCCAATTACAAGGATGCATGATAAAAATCAATTCTTAATAGCATGCGTTTTTCCACAATCTCCCTGACATCCTACTCCATTGAAAGAGAGAAGGTGTTCCTTCATCTCCTTCTTATTTTGTTTCAAAATAGTCACTTGGAAGTTGGAAATACCATGTCTTTGATTTCGATTTTGACAAATGCAACAGTATTTATTGGGTGTACCGTATTCTATTACTTGCCTACATAATTGTAAACTCTACACATGGTACTAAACATTAGCAGTCTCATAAGTCAAGTAAAACAATCTCATGTTCATACAGAGGGAAAGGCATATACTCAGTGTAATATTCCTCAGTGCAAAACATTGCCATGTCCAGGTGGCATAGAAGTAAACTCAGCTTCTTAGCAGCGGCTCTGGCTCAGTTACTCCGACACACACAATTGTTGTGTGTGGGAAGCTGGCAAGGGACTAGTGTCTTTGTTACGTCTCTAGTGACTGATAAAAGGCCTAAATGTCGGTCATTATTACTGTATGTATTGCTTCAGTGTGCTGTAGTAGAGAGGTATAATAATCAATTTCATATGCATGTGATGATTAGATTGAAATACAATTTAATATATAATGATACATGTCTTTAATACAATCCATTATAACACCTTATATGCTACTGAAGAGAAGAGAAAATGATTAATAAAAAAATATTAATTTACATTCAGACTTGGTCTATGTCGAAAGCCAAGGCAAAGCCTCATTACTTCTTGTCTTTTTAGTTAATTGCGTTGATAAAATCTACAGTCTCCTCAAAGCTCTGTAACTTCTGGCACGCAGTTACGGAAGTCTAGAGAGACTTTGAGGGGGGGGGGGTCTAAATTAGCAAGTAACAGGAAACCAAAGCAATTTGCTCCCATGTACAATGGTTCCTCCCGTTGAATAGAAATGAGAAATTGGCGGCACACACCATTACAGTCCTGCGGCACCATGTCACAGAATAAGCAGTCTCGTTTCAACCTGGCTCTTACAGTGGCACTCTGCAAGAAGGCTTTCTGGCAGGGGTTTGTCAGACCAATCCATCAAGAAGAGCTTTGCCTGGGCCTAAGCGAGGATGCCGAGGTTCAAAGAAGGAACAGCGTGGAACTCTGCTATCTTAGGTCACATGATGAGTCTTAAGCACCTGCCATGACACTTGCATTGGAAACTTTTGATGTGAAGAAAAAAAAAGTGATTCAAAATTAAGACAATGTATACAATTTGAACACACTGACTGCCAAGAACGGCTATTTATGTCCTTGCAAAGGGGAACAGAGTGCACTCTTCGCCAATTTATGAATGGTTCTAGGTTGCTAAGTGACGGATACTGTACAACCAGAAATGAACTGGAAGTGAAAACTCTGTCTCCATCTGTCTCAATGTAAACAGATCCAGATCCAAATCCTTCTTTTCCCAGAGTGCGTTTTTGGTCAAAACAAGCTTTATTCAATGGCCAATAACTAAAGAACCAATTTGATCGCAGTTACAAAATCCACAAAAATGGCATAAGGAAGGGCCGGCGGAGCGGGCAGATCCAATGCAGGAATACGTGCAAATCAGCTTCATATTATGGGCAAAAACAAGACATGACCATAATATGGTCATGTCTTGTTTTGTGCCCATAATATGAAGCTGATTTGCACCAGTATATGCCCATATTATGGGCATATACTGATGACATCACGGATCTGTGAGAGCGAACCTCTAGTAAAATAAAATGTATAATACCTACCAGTAAGACGCCTGAGGGTGAGAAACGACATCACCCTAAAGGGGTGTACATGAGGGGTTTGATGAGGGCTCAGGCAGGGCTGTGCCTTAATTTTCTGGTCTGTTGAGAACTCTAATTTTCGCCGGGTGTGGCTGCACTAATAACTTTGGGGCAGGCCCGTCTAGAGTTTGAAATTTGAATGGACAGGTATAACTAAAAAGGGAGACATCAAAGAGAAAGGATGGATGGGGAAGGTTCAACATACAGTATGGAATGTCAGAAATAGGTTCTGACATATATATCCATATATGGAGATCTAAGGGTTTGAGGTCAGATGTAGAATGCCTTAATAACATGCCAACAACAAGGAGGCCAGGTTGAAAGTGGTTAAGTCTGTCTGTGGGTTTTACACTACCGTAAATAAGAACGACACTGGATACAGGTTCTTTGTTCTCCTGAAAAGTAATGGTTTTGGACATAAGGTTTCCACCCGGCAGCAATGATATGTTATACTTGACTGTTTCCCGAAAGCTGGAAAACATATTGGAGCATGTTTTTATGCATTTCTAACACACGCACGTCAATTACTTGTACAAAACTTCCGAGCGCCATGACACAGACAATACTGAAGGCACACTATCCTAATACAGCAGTTTTCTCATTCATAAACAGCGTACTGATTGGTGAACTCACCACATTCTCAATCACAACTTGTCACATATGGATACTTGGTCAGGATCATGGTGTCACTTTTAAACAAACTGGCTACCTCTTTAGCTACTGCATAATATATCCGAAGCAGACTGTGAATTGGTCTTTTGAACTGCATTTCCTGAGGTAATTTCAGGTCATAGTCTGTTTGAGGTTTTTGACGACGTACAAGGATGAGATTTTGCTCTTGGGAGAAATTACATTTGCGGTGTTTTGCAATGACACTGTGGAAATTACCAGCACATCGTTGTGCTGAGCACTGCATGTGCACTGCTCTTGAAAAGCCATAATTTGACTGGTCATAATTGAATCAACCTGCAACACACCTAATCAGATCGTTCAACCTAATTCTCGCCAATTCGCCCTTCTCCAGCAAGCCCCGGCCATCGTGAGGAAACACTGAAGCGGAATGGACATGGTGGCCGTGGCCGAAAGTAGGTACTGCAGTTCGAGCGGCACTGGGCTATAGACATGAACATGCCGAGCGAATACACAACAGTGGCGGCGCTAGTTCATGACTCGCTCGCACACGCACGGTACTCGTTCA